>NC_088216.1:38674995-38974995 GCF_036934945.1 Oncorhynchus masou masou | reverse complement strand
ATGACATTTGCATCAGCAGTGTTAGTGAATATCTTATAATTACTTGTTTATAAATGCAATCATGTAGTCCTTATTTGGGGGTCTTTAATTTTACATGAAATTGCACAAATAAAGAAGGGTCATTTGTAGCTACAGTATAAACAAGTTTCTATTTGTTGAAAGTTCTACTTCTTTACTCGTGAACCATACATTATACTAATAGCATGTCTTATTATACACTCTTAGAAAAAAAAGGGCTCCCGAGTGCTGCAGCTGTCTAAGGTACTGCATCTCAGTGCAAGAGGTGTCACTACAGACCCTGGTTCGATCCTGGACTGTATCGCAACGGGTCGTGATTTGGAGGCACACAATTGGTCCAGCATCGTCAAGGTTAGGGGAGGATTTGGCCGGGATAGGCCATCGTTATAAAATAAGAATTTGTTCTTAACGGACTTGCCTAGTTAAATAAAATAAAACATCTAGAACCTAAAACGGTTCTTCGGCTGTTCCCATAGGAGAACCATTTGAATAACCCTTTTTGGTTCCAGGTCAGAACCCTTTTGTTTCTAGGTAGAACCCATTAGGGTTCCATGTAGGACCCTTTTCTTGCATCATACAACATAATTAAAAAACATGTTAGTATGTAGGTGAATAAAAACATTGAACACCACACATGGCTGCTACTGTAGGATGTATCATAGAATAGCTATTTTCAAGTGAAAATGCATTTTCTCAATAATTTCTGATGGTAGGCCACCCTGACAGGTTTCACTGTACATTATGATCAAATAGCCACAGTAGCCTACTTGGACACTGGGAAACGCTGTCACAGTGGGATCAATGATCCATACCTGACAGGCGCGTTCTCCATGTCCGGGTCCTTGGCAGTCACAGTGCCCACCAGCGCCCCTAGCCTAGCATCCTCCTGGACCTCCAAGATGGTTCCCTCAGCAGGGTGGAAGATAGGCGGCTCATCAATGTCGTTTACACTGACCCGCACGATGGTCTGGTCCCGAAAAGAACCCAGCTCAGAAAAGCGGGGGTCTACGTGCTTGTTGACAGCCTCCACCACCACGTTGTGTGTGCGCTTGCTCTCAAAGTCCAATGCCTTAACAGAACACAAACAGAGAGGAGCTAAAGCAGTGACATGTCACAAAGTGTGCCTACGTGTAAGCTGAACAGGTATAAGCACTCCTTCATACCGAAACAGCAATAAGTACATCTGAGCTGTGGTAGTATGCCACTGACAGAATGTGTAAGGGCAGTTTACAGTATATTGCACAAAACATTAAGAACACCTTCCAAATATACCCCCCCCCCCCACCCACCACCACCACCAAGAACAAACTAAATTTGTCGGGGCATGGTCTCTCCAAGGTGTTGAAAGCGTTCCACAGGGATGCTGGTCCATGTTGACTACACTGCTTTCAACACTATTGGGTGGTGGAACCTTCTTGATACACACAGGAAACTGTTGAGCGTGAAAAACCCAGCAGCATTGAAGTTCTTGACACAAACAGGTGCGCTTGGCACCTACTACCATACCCCGTTCAAACGCACTTAATAAATATTTTGTCTTGCCCATTTACCCTCTGAATGGCACACATACACAATCTTCTTTAACCTGTCTCATCTTCACTGATTGAAGTGGATTTAACAAATAACATCAATAAGGCATCACAGCTTTCACCTGGATTCACCTGGTCAGTTTATGTCATGGAAAGAACAGGTGTTCATTATGTTTGGTACACTCAGTGAATACAGTGCATTTGGAAAGTATACAGAGCCCTTGACTTTTTCCATGTTTTGTTACATTACAGACTTATTCAAAAATGGAAGGAATTGTAATTTTAATGATGAAACAATAATAGTGACGAAACAAAAATAGGTTTTTAGAAATATTTGTATAAGTATTCAGACCCGTTACTCAGTACTTTGTTGAAGCTCCTTTGGCAGCGATTACAGCATTGAGTCTTCTTGGGTATGACGCGATAAGCTTGAAACACCTGTATTTAGAGAGTTTCTCCCATTCTTATCTGCAGATCCTCTCAAGCTTTGTCAGGTTGGATGGGGAGCATTGCTGCACAGCTACTTTCAGGTCTCTCCAGAGATGTTTGATCGGGTTCATGTCAGGACTCTAGCTGGGCCACTCAAGGACATTCAGAGACTTGTCCCGAAGCCACTCCTGCTTTGTCTTTGCTTTGTGCTTAGGGTCGTTGTCCTGTTGGAAGGTGAACTTTCACCCCAGTCTGAGGTCCTGAGCGCTCTGGAGCAGGTTTTCATCAAGGATCTCTCTGTACTTTAGTCTATTCATCTTTCCTTAGATCCTGACTAGTCTTCCAGTCCCTGCCACTGAAAAAACAATCCCCACAGCATGATGCTGCCATCACCATGCTTCACTGTAGGGATGGTGCCAGGTTTCCTCCAGACGTGACAATTGGCATTCAGGCCAAAGAGTTTAATCTGGTTTCCTCAGACCAGAGAATTTTGTTTCTCATGGTCATGTGCCTTTTACTGAGGAGTGGCTTCCGACTGGACACTCTACCACAATGGCCTGATTGGTGGAGAGGTCCTTCTGAAAGGTTCTCTCATCTCCACAGAGGAACTGTCTGGTCACTTGGTAACATCCCTGACCAAGGCCCTTCTCCCCCAATTTCTCAGTTTGGCCGAATGGCCAGCTCTAGGAAGAGTCTAGGTAGTTCCAAGCATCTTCCCTTTCAGAATGATGGAGGCCACTGTGTTCTTGGGGACCGTCAAATGTTTTGCTACCCTTCCCAAGAGCTATGCCTCGACACAGTCCTGTCTGTGAGCTCACAATTCCTTCGATCTCATGTCTTTTGTTTTTACTCTGACATGCACTGTCAACTGTGGGACCTTATGTAGACAGGTGTGTGCCTTTCCAAATCATGTCCAATCAATTCAATTTACCACAGGTGGACTCCTATAAAGTTGTAGATGTCACACCCTGACCATAGTTTACTTTGTATGTTTCTATGTTTTGGTTGGTCAGGGTGTGATCTGAGTGGGCATGTTATGTTGGATGTCTTGTTTGACTATTTCTATGTCTGGCCTGATATGGTTCTCAATCAGAGGCAGGTGTTAGTCATTGTCTCTGATTGGGAACAATATTTAGGTAGCCTGGGTTTCACTGTGTGTTTGTGGGTGATTGTTCCTGTCTCTGTGTTTTGCACCAGATAGGACTGTTTTAGGTTTTCGCACGTTTGTTGTTTTGTTAGTTTTATTTGTGTACAGTTTCTTTATTAAAGTACAATGAATAACAACCACGCTGCATTTTGGTCCGCCTTTCCTTCTACAGACGAAAGCCATGACAGAATAACCCACCACAACAGGACCAAGCGGCGTGGTAACAGGCAAAAGCAACAACAGGAGCAACAAAAAGAGGAATGGACATGGGAGGACTAATTATTCTGAGAAGACCCTGGGAACAGCCTGGAGAATATCGCCGCTGAGAGGCGCTGGTATGAGGAGGCAGCGCGGCGACGCGGATGGAAGCCTGAGAGTCAGCCCCAAAAATTTCTTGGGGGGGGGGCTCACAGGGAGTATGGTGACGCTAGGTAGGAGACCTACGCCAACTTCCTGTGGTTACCGGGGGGCTAGAGAGACCGGGCAGGCACCGTGCTATGCTGTGGTGCGCACGGTGTCTCCAGTGCGGGTGCATAGCCCGGTGCGGTATATTCCAGCTCCGCGTATCGGCCGGGCTAGGTTGAGCGTCAAGCCAAATGCCATGAAGCCGGCTCTACGCATCTGGTCCCCAGTGCGTCTCCTTGGGCCGGCTTACATGGCACCAGCCTTACGCACGGTGTCCCCGGTTAGCCTGCATAGCCCAGTGCGGGCTATTCCACCTTGCCGCACTGGCAGAGCGACCGGGAGTATTCAACCAGGTAAGGTTGGGCAGGCTCGGTGCTCAAGAGCTCCAGTGTGCCTGCACGGTCCGGTCTACCCAGTACCACCTCCACACACCAGCCCTCCGGTGGCAGCTCCACGCACCAGGCTTCCTGTGCGTGTCCTCGGCCCAGTACCACCAGTGCCAGCACCACGCATCAGGCCTACAGTGCGCCTCGCCTCTCCAGCGCTGCCGGAGCCTTCCTCCTCGTCTGTGCTGCCGGAGTCTCCCGCCTGATCAGCGCTGCCCGAGCCTTCCTCCTCTACAGCGCTGCTGGAGTCTCCCGCCTGTTTAGCGCTGCTGGAGTCTCCCGCCTGTTTAGCACTGCCAGAGCCTTCCGCCTATACAGCGTTGCCGGAGTCTCCTGCCTGATTAGCGCAGCCAGAGCTGCCAGCCTGCATGGAGCAGCCAGAGCTGCCAGTCTGCATGGAGCAGCCAGAGCTGCCAGTCTGCAAGGAGCTGCCAGTCTGCAAGGAGCTGCCAGTCTGCAAGGAGCTGTCAGTCTGCAAGGAGCTGCCAGTCTGCAAGGAGCTGCCAGTGAGGCAAGAAGCAGCCAGAGCCTCCAGTCAGCATATAGCAGCCAGAGCCGTCAGTCTGCCAGGATCCTTCAGTCAGCCAGACTCGTCCAGATCTGCCAGTCAACCAGACTCTTCCAGATCCGCCAGTCAGCCAGACTCTTCCAGATCCGCAAGTCAGCCAGCCTCTTCCAGATCCGCCAGTCAGCCAGACTCTTCCAGATCCGCCAGTCAGCCAGACTCTTCCAGATCCGCCAGTCAGCCAGACTCTTCCAGATCCGCCAGTCTGCCAGACTCTTCCAGATCCGCCAGTCTGCCAGACTCTTCCAGATCCGCCAGACTCTTCCAGATCCGCCAGACTCTTCCAGATCCGCCAGTCTGCCAGACTCTTCCAGATCCGCCAGTCTGCTAGACTCTTCCAGATCCGCCAGACTCTTCCAGATCCGCCAGTCAGCCAGGATCTGCCAGAGCCTTCCTCCTCTCCCTGTGCTGCCGGAGTCTCCCGCCTGTACGGCTCTGCTGCCGGAGTCTGAAGAACCCCTCTGTCCCGAGCTGCCCCTCTGTCCCGAGCTGCCCCTCTGTCCCGAGCTGCCCCTCTGTCCCGAGCTGCCCCTCTGTCCCGAGCTGCCCCTCTGTCCCGAGCTGTCCCTCTGTCCCGAGCTGCCCCTCTGTCCCGAGCTGCCCCTCTGTCCCGTGTTATTAAGTAGGGTTGCCGTAGCTAGGAGGTCACGGAAGCGGACAAGGTGGGGGAAGACTACGGTGAGGTGGGGGCCACGTCCAGCACCAGAGCCGCCACCGCGGACAGATGCCCACCCAGACCCTCCCCGATAGGTTCAGGTTTTGCGGCCGGAGTCCGCACCTTGGGGGGGTAGTACTGTCACACCCTGACCATAGTTTACTCTGTATGTTTCTAAGTTTTGGTTGGTCAGGGTGTGATCTGAGTGGGCATTTTATGTTGGATGTCTTGTTTGTCTATTGCTATGTCTGGCCTGATATGGTTCTCAATCAGAGGCAGGTGTTAGTCATTGTCTCTGATTGGGAACCATATTTAGGTAGCCTGGGTTTCACTGTGTGTTTGTGGGTGATTGTTCCTGTCTCTGTGTTTTGCACCAGATAGGACTGTTTTAGGTTTTCGCACGTTTGTTGTTTTGTTAGTTTTATTCGTGTACAGTTTCTTTATTAAAGTACAATGAATAACAACCACGCTGCATTTTGGTCCGCCTCTCCTTCTACAGACGAAAGCCGTGACAGTAGAAACATGTCAAGTATGATCAATGGAAACCGGATGCACCCGAGCTCGATTTTGAGACTCACAGCAAATGTTCTGAATACTTATGTAAATATTTCTAAAAACCTGTTTTCGGCTTTGTTATTTTGGGGTATTTTGTTTAGATTGATGAGGAATTTGTTTAATTTAATCCATTTCAGAATAAGGCTATAAAGTAACAAAATGTGGAAAAGGGAAGAGGTCTGATGTGTATGTGCGAGACATGTACAATGTCTATGACATGGGTAACGTGCAATGCATGTATTATGTTGAGGTTGTAATGCACATTGATTATTTTGTGTACAGCAGCACTGTGTGTCTAAGACCATGATCCCCTCAGGGACAGTAAAGTTAATTATATTTTATTCCATCATGCTTGCGAAAGTATTCACCCCCTTGGCATTTTTCCTATTTTGTTGCCTTACAACCTGGAATTAAAATTGATTTTTGGGAGGTTTGTATCATTTGATTTACACAACATCCCTACCACTTTGAAGATGCAAATTATTTTTAATTATGAAACAAACAAGAAATAAGACAAAAAAACAGAAAATGTGAGGGTTCATAAATATTCACCCCCGAAGGTCAATACTTTGTAGAGCCACCTTTTGCAGCAATTACTGCTGCACGTCTCTTGGAGTGTGTCAATATAAGCTTGGCACATCTAGCCACTGGGATTTTTTCTCATTCTTCAATGAAAAACTGCTCCAGCTCCTTCAGGTTGGATGGGTTCCGCTGGTGTACAGCAATCTTTAAGTCATAGCACAGATTCTCAATTGGATTGAGGTCTGGGCTTTGACTAGGCCATTCCAAGACATTTACATGTTTCCCCTTAAACCACTTAAGTGTTGTTTTAGCAATATGCTTTGTGTCATTGTCCTGCTGGAAGGTGAACATTGGTCCCAGTATCAAATCTCTGGAAGACTGAAACAGGTTTCCCTCAATAATTTCCCTGTATTTAGCACCATCCAGCATTTCTTCATTTCCAACCAGTTTCCCAGTCCCAGCCGATGAAAAACATCCCCACAGCATGATGCTGCCACCACCATGCTTCACTGTGGGGATGTTGTTCTTGGGGTGATGAGAGGTGTTGGATTTGCGCCAGACATAGCGTTTTCCTTGATGGCCAAAAGCTCAATTGTAGTCTCATCTGACCAGAGCACCTTCTTCCATATGTTTGGGGAGTCTCCCACATACCTTTTGGCAAACACCAAACATTTTTGCTTACTTTTTTCTGGCCACTCTTCCGTAAAGCCCAGCTCTGTGGAGTGTACAGCTTACAGTTGTCCTATGGACAGATACTCCAGTCTCCACTGTGGAGCTTTGCAGCTACTTCAGGGTTATCTTTGGTCTCTTCGTTGCCTATCTGATTAATGCACTCCTTGCCTGGTCCATGTGTTTTGGTGGGCGGCTCTCTCTTGGCAGGTTGCTGTGGTGTCATATTCTTTCCATTTTTAATAATGGATTTAATTGTGCTCTGTGGGATGTTCAAAGTTTCATATGTTTTTTTTATAACCCAACCCGGATCTGTACTTCTCCACAACTTTGTCCCTGGCCTGTTTGGAGAGCTCCTTAGTCTTCATGGTGCTGCTTGCTTGGTGGTGCCCCTTGCTTAGTGGTGTTGCAGACTCTGGGGCCTTTCAGAACAGGTGTATATATACTGAGATAATGTGACAGATCATGTGATACTTAGATTTCATACATGTTGACTTTATTTAACTAATGATGTGACTTCTGAAGGTAATTGGTTGCACCAGATCTTATTTAGGGACTTCTTTGCAAAGGGGTGAATAAAAACGCACCACTTTTCCATTTTTGAAACAAGTCATTGTTTTCATTTCACTTCACCAATTTTGACTATTTTGTGTATGTCCATTACATGAAATCCAAATAAAAATCTATTTAAATTACAGGTTGTAAAGCAGAAGAATAGGAAAAACGCCAAGGGGGGTGAATACTTTTGCAAGGCACTGTGGTTTGCCAGGTGAATGGTTGTCAAATGTCTCTGGTATATGAAATCTTTAACCTTCCAAGCAATCAGTTAAGATGAATGACAATATATGACAATGTTCTGATGTGAAAGAATGTAATGATTTCCTTCCCACACAGTCAATTAACAGACTGGTTCAACTTAATTAAGATTAGATAGAATCAAGACATTCAGGAATTAGAAGGATCATTCTGCAATTAACACTTGTAATTGCTGTGACGATAGACTGAACTTCTATATGCTTTACAAAATGTAACACAGAAATATCACATTACTGGCACATTCTTTGTGACAGAAAGTAGAACGTTTTGTACTGTAAGCTTTTGCTTCATGTAGGCACAGATCTTAGATCACTGTTTAGGGGCAACTGTATCCTACTCTAACCTTGTGTAGAAGTTACCCGTAGACACAGGTCTAGGATCAGCACAAAACTGATATTAGATCATTGTTTAGGGGCAACTTTATCCTACTCTAACCTTGTGTAAAAGTTACCCGTAGACATAGATTTAGGATCAATCCTTATCAAATCCGAATCAAATCAAATCCTAACTATAACCATTAGGTGGTAAAGCTTTATTTTACTCCCACCTTTTTGATGGTGATGATGGCCTCTTGCGTGTCACTGTCGGTGGTGACTTTGAAGAGTTCCCCACCCTCCTCATCTTTGATCAGGTAGCTCATGTCTGTGTTCTCCCCCATGTCTGCGTCCGTGGCGATCACCCTCCCCACCGGCGTCCCCACGGCTGCCCCCTCAGACATTGAAAACTGGTACATCTCTGAAGAAGAGGAGTGGGGAGGTGGAGAAGGTGGAGGGAGACATTTGTGTAAGAAGAGGAGAGAAGGTGGAGGAGGTGAAGATTAGGGGAAACATGAGGAGGAGGAAGATAATATTTGGGAGGGAGAGTAAGAGGAAGAAGAGAAGTAGATGATGAAGACGGTTGGTAGGTGGAGGAAGAAAGACAGATGCCTTCAATACACAAGCCCACAATTTACTCTATGTATGAGCACTTCTATAATCAGAAAAAAGAGAATTCACCCAGGATCTTTATTCTGTAGAGACAACAACCTAGTGACTCATGCATCCATCCACCCCCAGTGTTTGACCCATAATCCCATTGGTACTCACGATTCAATGCCCTATGTGCAATATATTTAACTAAAGCCTAAAGGAATGTGTGTGTCCACAGGCGTGAAGGAAGCTAAAGTAACTGCACTGCCTAAAAAGAGTAAAGCACCCTTTGCTGGCTCTAACTGCCTCCCAATTTGCTGCCTGTTCTTAATGAACTAATGGTGAAGATTGTGTTTGACCAAATAGAATGCTATTTTTCTGAGAACAAGTTAAAGTAGGGATAGGCGTCCTGTCAACAGGTCAATTTTAAATCATGCAGTGCCGTGTGTCACGATCGCAGATTTTAGAAACAACCAATATCGGTACATATAAGTGTCTTATATCGGCTGAAAGCTTATATTCTTGTTAATTAAACTTCGCTGTATTTCCACGCGTTCAATTTGTGATTGAACCCCAGGCTGTAGTGACCCCTTAGATCACTGTGCCATCTGAGAGGCCATAATCCTGTGCTTTTCTAATAAAACTATGTATCCTCTTACCCCCATACAGTATTTTGAAATGGCTAAGAAGTTATAGAGCAGAAAAAAATCATATAGGCGACAGCCAAGAGATGGACTAAATCAGCTTATGTGAGATGAAGAGACTAGAGTCTCATGACTGGAAGAGAAGAAATCAAGTACAACACACTTAAACTCAAGACAGTTATCTGATAAAAGTAATGTTGGTCATCTCATAAGAATGGGAAATGAGGAAAAACACTCACTGCTACTATTCACCAGGGTTGGGATCAATTCCAATTGAATTAGATATTCCAATTCAAATGTTGATTTCACTCATGAAGTGGAGAATTGAATTCGAATTTAAACAATCTTCAAATTATGGAATTGGAATTAGACTGTTTGAATCTTTGACATTGAATTGTAATCATAAAACCTTAAATCTTTGGAATTGAATTGGAATTCATTATTTGTATATTTCCCAATTAGTGTAATTGGTATAGAAAATGTACTGAAGGATTTGTTTTAAATCATTTCAAAATATATTTCTATATGTTCAGTATAGCTAGGCTGTCTGAACAGTGACATAATCAGCCTGAAAACCTGAGGGAATTGAATTAAAATTGAATTTATGGAATTGTTGGTATAATATTGAATTGGGAGTATGCATAGATAATAAGCGGTGACTAGCAGCAGAATAAAAATAAAGGTGGGGTGGTCAATGTAAATAGTTTGGTGGCCATATTATTATTATTATTTGACCCTGCTGGTCATCTATGAACATTTGCACATCTTGGCCATGTTCTGTTATAATCTCCACCCGGCACAGCCAGAAGAGGACTGGCCACCCCTCATAGCCTGGTTCCTCTCTAGGTTTCTTCCTAGGTTCTGGCCTTTCTAGGGAGTTTTTCCTAGCCACCGTGCTTCTACACCTGCATTGCTTGCTGTTTGGGGTTTTAGGCTGAGTTTCTGTACATCACTTTGAGATATCAGCTGATGTAAGAAGGGCTTTATAGATACATATGATTTGATTAACAGACCATGTGCTGGTATTGTGCATGTGGTTTACAAGATAACTACACTTTTAGTTCCACGAAGACGTCAAGTATAAACTAGAAAAAGTTCTTAACGTTTCTGAATCATGTACTAGTGTCATAGGTAGGTAGGATTTTGTTTCACCAGGAAACACATGTTGAAGACATCCTCATCCTTTTACTGAGGACCAATGTGAAATGTACAATACATATTTATATGTCCATTGTGAAATGGAATTTGTCTATTTTCTGCTGTTGTATAGTACTGCTTTGGTTCAAGTTTGTTCACTTGAGTTTCATTTATAAAAGACACTGAGAAATAAAAAAGAAAAGTATCAGAATTCTAAATTACAGGAAAATGTTGCAGCCTTTTTTATTTTCCCAAGGCCCTGTTTAAATTCTTTAGACAGACATCCTTCCTTCCTTGTTTCCATAAGCTTAGCAGATATCTATAAGTGATTGGATAAGCTTAAGCAAGGTCAGCAACCCATTAATTTCATTAGTTCAGATCTGTTAGTACTTCAAGAAAGGTATGAAGGAAGGATGCATTTCTGAAGTATTCAAACAGGACCCTGTATATTGATAACCGGGTTCCATTACGGCCTTTGACCTTTCTCCAGCTGATACATTACGAATGTCAACAGCATAAATCTATACCACTGGAACAAAAAAATTGTTAATCAGCTCGATTGATTCTGTGCCTTAACATATGCAGACATATGGAAACTCCCAAAACCACTTTCATCAGTTAATTGCTTAACCCTTCTAAGCCAAGTGTTAGACCTGTGGATAAATATAAGTGAAATTATTTTCTCCAAGTGCTTCTGGACACTCCATGTAGACTGATACTTAGATTACTGATGGGTGTAAGTGCACTGCAAGCATATATCTCGTCCCGCCTCTTAATAAGAGAGTGACTCACTCTGCGGAAAGCGTGGTGGGTTGTCATTAACATCTGTGATAACTATGGTCACTGTGGTGGAGCCGGAGAGACCGCCCATTTGGCCTGCCATGTCGGTTGCCTTGACGACCAGCTCATAGCGATCCTGCTTCTCCCGGTCCAGATCTGCCACGGCCGTCCGAATCAGTCCTGATATGAGAGAAAGAGGGTGGGGGGGGGGGGTATGGGGGGAGAGAGAGACGCCGAAAGGGAAAGGTCACGTTAGCGCTTAGCTCTCAGATGTGATAGCCTGCTAAATCTTCTCTAGTAGCGAATATCAACTTCAGTTAAGCACTCTATTAGAGGCACAAGTGCGGCACATTCCATTTCACCCTCTCAGCTCGTCTTGATAGAGTAGATTGTGTCACATCTGTGACTCCATGCTTATATCATTACAGCTGAGCTGTATTAAAATGAATAATATATAGGGGCCAGAATGAAGGCACACACCACTGAAGAATGTTCCGGCGAAAAATCCAGTGCTCGTCTTTCACTGGCAATCGAGGAGGAGTGGATTTAAGATAGAAAACCAAGACAATCGTATGACTTCTCTTCATGTGATGTGAGTGAGCATTTTGTGAAGTTCCGACGCTTTAACAATAACATAAATATACTCTACCGTTCAAAAGTTTGGGGTCACTTTAGAAATGTCCTTGGTTTTGAAAGAAAATCATGTTTTTTGCTTTTCAAATTGATCAGAAGTAATGTTTAGGCATTGTTAATGTTGTAAAGGACTATTGTAGCTAGAAACGGCAATTCTGTTAATGGAATATCTCCATAGGCGTAGGGAGGCCCATTATCAGCAGCTATCACTCTTGTGTTCCAATGACACGTTGTGTTATCTAATCCAGGTTTATCATTTTAAAAGGCTAATTGATCATTAGAAACCTCTTTTGCAATTATGTTAGCACAGCTGAAAACTGTTGTGCTGATTAAAGAAGCAATAAAACTGGCCTTCTTTAGAATAGTAGGGTATCTGGAGCATCAGCATTTGTTGGTTCGATTACAGGCTCAAAATGGCCAGAAACAAATAACTTTCTTCTGAAACTCAATAGTCTATTCTTGTTCTGAAAAAGGAAGGCTATTCCATGCGAGAAATTGCCAAAAAACTGAAGATCTCATACAACGCTGTTTACTATTCCCTTCACAGAACAGCGCAAATTGGCTCTAACCAGAATAAAAAGAGGAGTGGGAGGACAAGTACATTAGAGTGTCTAGTTTACAGTCTCTGATGTCCCTCTGGTTTGAGAAACAGACACCTCACAAGTCCTCAATTTGCAGCTTCATTAAATAGTACCCGCAAAACACCAGTCTCAACGTCAACAGTAATGAGGTGACTCTGGGATGCTGGCCTTCTATGCAGAGTTGCAAAGAAAAAGCCATATCTCAGAATGGCCAATGAAAATAAAATATTAAGATGGGTAAAAGAACACAGACACTGGACAGAGGAACTCTGCCTAGAAGGCCAGCATCCCCAAGTCACCGCTTCACTGTTGATGTACTGCTTTTCTTTAAAAAACAAGGACATTTCTACGTGACCCCAAACTTTTGAACGATAGTATATTTACCACCTTACCCCAAACATGACATTTCTATGTATGTTTCTCCAAGATCCTGGCAAAAAATAGCATGGCAATATACCACGGGCAATATAAATCCGGAACTCAATTGGAATTGTTAACATCCTCAGAGTATTTCAAAACAGAAAAAGGAAATTCTAAATCAGAGAAGGCTGTGAATTTCTCCTCCTTTCAGTGCAATTTCCATCTGTATATATTTTCATACCGATCCCAGACTCACTGAACGAGATGATAATGTAAAGAGTCAACTTTCTGGTCAAATAGTGGGAGCTGTGTGCTGCTAACTAATGCAATTATATTCCCTGGTGGGATATCTGCATCAAATTCCATTGTTGCATTGCCCGAGTTGATGGCATCTCTCCCAGTGCCTTGCATCGTGCTTGTCTGCTAGACACACAACTTAGAGATTCCACTCACATTCAACATCAAGTAGCTGCAGGCAATGTTTGTATGTCAGCATAGTCAAATTCAGTTGCGGGATATAGAGGCACATAATACTGCTTTCAAGAACCAAGGGCATGGGAGACATCATAAATTCAGCTTTTTGCATCAGCTCTTTCTTAGTAAGATCTCATTCAACTCAATCAAATGTTTCTTGACTGCTAATGTTTGTAACATGCTTGAAATGTAATTCCTAAAAAAATATTGCACATCAGTTGTCAATGACTGAGCCCTGCGTGTTTGACTGTTAGTCGCTCTGTATAAGAGTGTCTGCAAAATTACCAACATGTAAATGTATTATTATGACAGGGTAGTGAGAGCAGAGCTCCAAGAAGTTGTTATATCTCTAGAAATGTATGGAATATAATTAAGTAGAACCCTTCGGCTTTCATCTTGAGAAGTAACTCAAACTTGAACTTCAATACCAAATACCATAATGAAGTTAAAATAAATTCAAATGACATACCATTCCATTCCCAAAAACCTCACATGTAAGTCATTGTTCATCGATCCAGAAAGATGGTTAAGGATTAACACTTTTGAGTGACCGCGACAAAATTTATGAGGTGAAATTCTCAGCTGTTCTGTTCTTTTACCTGCACCTACACTACATGACCAAAAGTATGTGGACACCTGCTCATCAAACATCTCATTCCAAAGTCATGAACATTAATATGTAGTTGGTCCTCCATTTGCTGCTATAACAGCCTCCACTCTTCTGGGCAGTCTTTCCACTAGATGTTGGAATATTACTGCGGGAACTTGCTTCCATGCAGTCACAATTAGTAAGGTTGTGCACTGAGGTTGGGCGATTAGGCCTGGCTCGCAGTCGGCGTTCCAATTCATCCCAAAAGTGTTTGATGGGGTTTGAGGTCAGGGCTCTGTCCAGGCCATTCAAGTTCTTCTACACCAATCTTGACAAACCATTTCTATATGGACCTATCTTTGTGCACGGTGGCATTGTCATGCTGAAACAGGAAAGGGCCTTCCCCAAACTGTTGCCACAAAGTTGGAAGCCCAGAATCATCTAGAATATTATTGTATGCTGTAGCGTTAATATTTCCCTCTTCCGGAACTAAAGGGCCTAGCCCGAACCATGAAAAACAGCCCCAGATCACTATTCGTCCTCCACCAAACAGTTGGCACTATGCATTCTGGCAGGTAGTATTCTCCTGGCATCTGCAAAAACCAGATTCGTCCTTCGGACTGCCAGATGGTGAAGCGTTCATCACTCCAGAGAACTCATTTCCACTGCTCCAGAGTCCAATGGCTGCAAGCTTTACACCACTCCAGCTGACTCTTGGCATTGCGCACGGTGATCTTAGGCTTGTGTTCAGCTGCATGGAAATTTCATGAAGCTTCCGAAGAACAGCTATTGTGCTGACGTTGCTTCCAGAGGCAGTTTGGAACTCAGTAGTGAGTGTTGCAACCGAGGAAAGACGATATTTAGAAACTTTGGCGCTTCAGCACTCGGCAGTCCTGTTCAGTGAGCTTGTGTGGCCTACCACTTCGCGACTGAGCTGTTGTCACTCCTAGACGTTTCCACTTCACAATAACAGCACTTACAGTTGACCGGGGCAGCTCTAGCAGGGCATACATTTTAACTGACTTGTTGGAAAGGTGGCATCCTATGACGGTACCACGTTGAAAGTCACTGAGCTTTTCAGTAAGGCCATTCTACTGTCAATGTTTGCCTATGGAGATTGGATGGTGGCGGGCTTGATTTTATAGACATATCAGCGACGGGTGTGGCTGAAATAGCCGAATCCACTAATTTGAAGGGGTGTCCACTTACTTACAAATGCATAGTGTATTTGAACTGATTGTGAATAAATATTATCTATGAGTCTGAGGCAGGGCCTTTCATAAATATGCATAAAAATGATCCAACGCCGCTGAGGCAGGACCATTCATCATCTAGGCACAACCGAATCAAAGTGGGAAGACCAAAAAAGGAATCATTGAAAGTAGGGGGTACATTTGCAGACAACACAAACCTTGGGATATGCCTGAAAGACTACAGTTCATGCCCATGTACCTCCGACAAAGAGGGAATTCACCCAAATGTGCTGACTGGGAGATACAATCAGTTTTCTCAACAGACTGTAATATAACACTTCAGAGATGTAATGATAACTATTTCATTTCAATACAATATTCTTAGATTTTGAGAAGTATAAGTACACAATATGAGGTATGAGACAAGAAATACATAAACTCACTATTTGCTGATTCATTATTATTTCCTTGGATAAAGTATCCAGGACCTCTGTACCAGGTGGTGTCAGAGGAAGGCCCAAAAACATTGTCAAGGACTCCAGTCACCCAAGTCATAGACTGTTCTCTCTGCTACCGCACGGCAAGCGGTACCAGAGTCTGGGACCAAAATGCTCCTTAACAGCTTCTACCCCCAAGCCATAAGACTGCTGAATAGTTACTGTAATCAAATGGCTACCCGGACTATTTGCATTGACCCCCTTATTTAATTATTATTTATTCTCTATTGCACAGGCTGGATGTACACTCACTGGACTCTAACCTCACACTCACACATACTACACTGACACTCCAACACACACACACACACACACACACACACACACACACACACACACACACACACATTCCTTCATACTCTTCACATACGCTGCTGCTACTCTTTGTACCCCTACCAAAATGTATATATTACCTCAATTACCTCGACTAACCCCTGTATATTGATTCGGTACCCCTTATATTTAGCCTTGTTATTGTTATTTATTGTGTTACTATGTTTCCTTTAGTTTATTGAGCACATTTTTCTTACTTACTTAAAAAAAATCTGTGTTGTCGTGTAGTAAGCATTTCACGGTAAGGTGTCACGAATACAATTTCATTTGTAATACTACAAGTCTGTGAGTCTGCCCTTACCCTTACCTGTCTGTCTGTCCACTGTGAAGAACCTCTCTCCGTCCAGCACGCTGTACACAACCCTGGCACTGCTCCCGTATGTAGGATCATCTGCATCCGACGCAGTGACCTTCATCACCGATGTTCCTGCAGGAGAATTACATGTCAGAACAGCACAATAACACAAGGCTTCAGGACGTCTAGGTGAGACCTCCACTCATACAAACAGATAGTGAATCAGTGAGGAAGAGGAACCACGAGACAGAGAGAGTGGGGAGGCTGGAAAGGCTGTGGAGCCATTTCAGTTCCTCAAAATAATATATGTGTTATTTCAGGACACCTCCCCTTCGTGACCAAGTGTTCTCCCCTTCATAGGACAACAAGCTGTGTCTTTCGAGATGAAAGAGAATATTAAGACATTTAACAACTCTATTTTCAAAGACTGATGAAAGAACGTGATAAATCGAACAAACATTTAACAGTGATTACAACCACATATGGACATGAATAGTTTCCATGATGACTTTAAAATTGTGATTTATTGGGGAACACAGTTGTTTCATTGAAGCATAATTGTCGCTCTGTTCCAAGTCAATTGTATGTGTAGCCACAGGCCTCTGGCACTACAATCCAAAGGCCATATTTACATTTCGTCACACATTTTAGCCAAAGCAAAGCCCTAAGCACATAAAGCTTAATGAGCCTGAGTCCTGTGGGGAAAGGAAGCTAAACTTGCCTTTTAGCTTGTTAGCCATTTCTCTGTGGAGAAACACCTTGAATGGGGTGACTGGGTTTGTGGCAGCAATGGCCCCTCAAGGAAAGAGAGTCGGCCTCCATCCCAGGCCAAGATATAGGTAATTACTGACAGCTGGTGTTGTCCACAAAAGGTCACAGCTGTAGTCTTTCCCAGAGCCCTGTCATGCTACTGTCCAGCCGCATAATGACCGTATGATAATGATCCTAATTAGCAGGATGTGTCAGCGCTCTGTTTGTTTCCTGTCATGGTGGTGTAAGGAAAAGGACAGTGGATTATCATTAAAAGCCACCCAGTCATTACCACAAGCGCCTTTTTGGTTTCTCTCGCTAGCAGGGCTGCAAAGTTTCTCCACAGTGACTTGCGCCAGCTATTAGCAAAGCTAGCTAAAGTAAATGTTCTCTGCAATGGTACGGAACTAAAGCCTGGAAATTCTGTGACGTGCTTGAACTTTAAGCTAGCGTCCTATTATTGCACTGCTAAATCCTTGTGATCAGTGTAGCTCTTTAAATTGAACCGCTTAGAGTTCATATTTCAACTCCCTTTGGATTATTCAATGGCTGGATCTATTGATGCTGTTCGAATGAGGTCTTTAAGCGTGTATTGTGTTGTATGCTACCATCATTATCACTGCTACGAACAGTCTTGATCTCCTTACAGCGAAACATAATGTAAGCTCGGGAGATCAGGGTGGTTGGTACGGGGCTAAAAGTAGATAACCTGATATTTGAGGATAGGCAGGGTTTCTGTCATTGTCTGGCTGATATCAATTTGAAACTGTCCTTATCACCTTAGAAACAGAAGGCATTACAGCAGATACCTTTTTTTGCATTGCTGGAAAGAGGGGGGTTGTCCATTTTTGCATACTTGGTTGTGCACTGGTAAAGCAGAGCAGCCATTCCCTTTCATGGGATTACTTTCTTATCTTAATTTTCCCCAGGTAATAATCAGCGTGACGCTCAGCTGTTTCGGGGCTGCCTGGGTGCGAGGCGGCTGGAAGAACTATATAAATGCAAATGCTACGTTATTGTGTATATATATAAAAAAAAAGGTGAAGTAGGAGTAAGTCTGCAGCAGCTAGAGTCGTTACTAATGCCTTGGCTGGCCTCAGCTCTCACAAGCAGAAGCAGCTAAGGCATTAGTTATCGGCTGTGGGGTTTGTCAGTCTTAATTAAGCAGATTCCACTTTGTGACAGCCTCAAGAGAATTTCAATAAAAGTTATTGACTAACTCAATAGGTAAACAACAAAATGTTACAGTAATGAGAAAAGTATTTTAATGAAGAAAGCGCCCTTTATTCACTATCTAAAGATTTGTTTTGCCCGCTCTGTAAATAAAAGCAGATGAGTAAATTGCTTTGAGATGAGACGGAAGGTAGTGGAGTAATTTATTTCCTTTTTTTTAACAGCGTAATGGCAGATATACACTAAGTGCACATATTTTTTTTTAACAAGCATGTTTACCTGTTTGTTTGTGGATCTTTCTCGTATTCAGCCGAGTTTCACATTGAATGTTTTCAATCTCTGGCTACTGTAGATTTGGAAAGACCTACTATTAGCGTGTCCTGGCCATTAATGTTGCATATACTATGGAACCTCATATCACTGCTCCACCAGAATGAAAGGCATTCTGAAACCTATGTCTGCATACCAAATTTCACCCTATTCCCTAGATCGTGCACTCCTTTTGATGAGGCCCAATAGGGCTCTTGTCAAAAGTAGTCCAAATAGTGTACTATGTAGGGAATTAGGGTGCCATTTGGGACGCACAGCTATGTAATATCAATGTCCCAGCATCGCACATACATCACTATTCATGCTCAGCACTGGCATTGATGTTACATCAGCTAGCAGATATGGACTGCATATCCCTGCCAATTTCATACTTAAGACACACAACTCGGAGGTAGATGCAGTTTAGTCTTTGAATGGGAAAGAGACTATGTATCTCCGAGGAAATGTATCAGGAAACAGTTCCTGCCACTTTGCGAAGATCTCAGAATTGTGTTGTCACAATGGCAATATGAACATAATTTCTTTGAAACTTATCGTTCTGACCATGGTTGAAGCAATCAAATTAAATGTAACTTATAAAGCCATTTATACATCAGCAGTTGTCACAAAGTACTGTATCTGGCCTCATCTCCATTGCTTGTTCGTTGTCTAATGTGGACATGAACGGGGGAGTCTGGCATACCATTACCCATCACCGATCTAACTACTTTACACCCTTCTCAGTTGAAACAGTTGAGGAAAATTAGTAGTGACTGGCTGTGTCATAAAAGATACATTAAAGGGTGCTTAATTTCTGTCATACAAACACCCCCGCCGAAATGTCACCTCTCAGCTTTCAAGCTGTCTGTCTCTCAGTGGAAAAAGCGTGGAGTGGTGAACTGCATATTTCACAGATAATCTGCAACGGCGTCCAAAAAAGCACACTGGACAACAATGCAAAATGTGGCGCTTTCGGATGCTTATTACCTAGTAATAGCATGTTAGTTACTAAGTAGTACAGAGTTCACAACAAAAAATGAGGTCAAATCCCGTGTCAGTGTTTTAAAACGTCTAATAGTTCAACGAGCTAAGTGTGTCTGAGTAATTGTACTCTCAGTGATTTACAATACTGGGGATTAAAAAATACATAGGCTATTGAGGAAGATACGTGCGGAAATGAAAGCTCTAATGAAAAAAAAACACATTTTAATGCCAGCTCCTCTGGAACGAATGGAGAGTTTTGGTGTGATATATTTATTTTTCGCACCTACTGGCAAGATTTATGCACGGGTCGGTTTTAATGGCACAAACACAGTCTGTTCAAACGGCTTCCCACAGCATTCTGCACTCATGGGGAGATGGTTCAATTACCGTGTGGGGAGCTGGAGGAGAGTGCCATGTGTGAGACACTAGACTGACAGCTATTTAAGGGGCAGCCTCGTAAAAGAGATTTGTGCCCATCTCCGGCGCGGCGGTGATGGCTGCACGGTGGCAGTGGCTAATGTGGCACCCTCCCCTAGTCCGGCCCACCCTAATCTGCAGGACCGAGTGCTCCCTTCCATATTATGGATAATTTAGTAAAGCCATAAAAGCCTAGGTGTTTTCACATGAAAAGTTATTTCTCCACTACTTTCAGTTGTGATTCATTCCTCAGCATTCCGCATAAAGGTGAGGAAGGGGAAAAAAAAGTGGAGGGAAAAAAATTACTGTCATAAAAGTCAATGGCCTGCTTACTGAGGTCCCTATGAGGATTTAGTGATAATATTTCCCATCTGCCGCGACAGAAAAATAAATCTAGCCTTTATTAGCCCGTACCTTGGTTCTTTTATTAGATTGTGTCATTATTTGTTTAGGAGACAGTATTGTGGAGCCGTGACCTTCGGTTGGCTCCTGTGAACCACATCTACTGTTCAGTTTGAAAGTAATCGATTTAATGCTTACAGTGCAGAGTCGGCACTAGCGCGGCCAGGGGACCTAGGAACATAGCGAAAATGTTGCTGAATAATGCAATAGGCAATACGAACATAATCTCTTTGAAACAATAAACTGTACTGGAATCGGGTTAACAAACCTGTGTGTGTAATGAAATGTATCAGTTGAATATTCTTTACTGCACATCCAAAAGACTGCCACTACTAACATGTCTGGGTCATTTTACTCAAGGCATGAAAAATATCCCTTGAAAGCGTCTCTGCCTGCTCTACATTTGTCCATCCAGCTCTCCCAGGTGACACATCACATTTCCCCACTTCCATGTCTATTCATGCTCAGCCAATCTCCTGACACGTCAAAACCAATGAGTTACAACGCAGGGGTTGAGTCTATAACACTGAATGTTCCTCGGCTCACAAATATACCTGGATGTGGGCCATATTGATCGAGGCACGTGGCCACCGTATCCCATTCCTCTTCTCTGTGATCTCTCTCATTTCACATCTCTCCTGCACTTAGCCCAGATAGGCTGGCGCTGTCATGACTGTGACCTCCACAAGCTACAGTTCTCCACAGCCTTCCACAGCATCCAAAGGTTATATGACCATATGAGTGATGATTACTTTAGTCTCTACTAGACCTGTGGTGGGATTCCACTAAGAGGCTGCTCTCTTGTGTGCTGATCTGTGCTCTACACAAAGCCATGTGCTGTGCCCTGTCAATCAACACAAGCAGCATCAGGTAGGGGTTAGATGGCTGTGACACAAATCTAATTTCCTGGCTTGTCTTTGCTGTCCAGCGTCCCCCTTAGAAGAGAACCACATTAGTCACAGGATTAACGCAGAGGAAAACGTTCACGCAACGTTCACCCAGCAACTCTCCAGTCAGAGAGATGGCTCTGCTTCTCACTGTGTTGATCTTTGGGGTCACTGTGAGGATGTCTCGTGTGCAAATACGACTTAAAAGCATACACACGACTACAATTTGAGAAATGCTTTCTTGCTGTTTCTACCAGACCTGGGTTCAAATCCTATTTTAAATTATTTTAAAATACTATATCTGTGCTATATTGAGCCTTCCTGGCTAAATGGACTAATACAATAGTCCAACAACTGCAAACCCCACCCATTGGCACTTCAGGTAGGGTAGAGCAAACACTCAAATACTTCATAAGATTTCAATAGTATTTGAAGCCAGGTCTTTTCTAATTAAGGGCCCATGCAGAGTATAGGGCCCTACAAAAAGTTGTTACCGGCTTGATGTGAAGATTCACCTTTTCTGTTAGGTCAAGGAGCATGACCTTTTGAGGATTATGGTTCAGAGATTATTGGAAGATGCAGGTTAAAGGTCGTGTGGATGAACACTAATGACCATTGTCCAATGAGGTTCGTCTTTGGTCCTATTGATCCACATGGATATTTTAGACACAAAATACAAATTTGCCTCAAGTCCAGAAAAATTAAGCACAATTGTGTTCATGAAGAGCAAAGTGTGAGAATTATCCCTAGTGCTGTGGATCCTTGAAAATTTACAGAGCTAATTTGACAACTTTTTCATTAGTTTTTTTTTAAACTCTAGGAACTCAATGCAAAATCTAAATATTTAAACCACTACTAAGGATGGCATAGCCCGAAAGAGCGGGGAGATGGATGACATTCAAATGTGACTTGTTTCAGGAAACTAGGCTTATGTCGCGCGTCACTACTTCACAGGAGAGCCATTTGAATGTAAACTTTTTTTTTTATTGTAATGAATTTTTGGGCAGAACTGGCTTCTAGAACATGTGAACTTTCATGTGCCTTTATTTTAAACTTGTATGCTATAATTAAATACAAATACAATGGTTAAATCACAATATTAGTTGGTTTAGCCACTGAAAAAGACAGGATTGGCTGAGATAATCGGTGAGCTGGACATGCTGAGAGATGAGTTCGGATTGGTCTGCCATGTTGCACGCTTCTGTCTATAACACGAACTGGTCAATATGTCAAGGTAATCCTTTCTAACCCAGCTTTTTTTAAAGATATCACATAGTAGAACTGCAAAAATGTTGCTCTCCACTTTCTGAAGGACCGAGTTTTGAAATCAGTGGAATGCCGGGTGGAATTACTGTAGTGTATGATAGCTAAGGAGATGGAGAAGATTCCGGCATGTGATTGCAAATATGTAGAGGGAGTCGAAAAGTGAACAAGTGGAAGGCTGGTGTATAAAACACCTGTCTCCAGATTTCATCTTCAAACTAAGAGTAACCATGGCATCTGTGACAGAGAGGGAGAAATGTCCATCCAGGTAAGATAAATACATTTTCAGATATTACATTTTCAGATATTACATGTTTGTAATTTAGTCAGAAAGTATTTTTCATTTCAAGTTAAAGCCTACTGTTAGGCTAGCAAACATTACATGTATGATCTGTGTAGTAATATTATTTGTATTTCAGATCCATTTGCATTGCTAGGTATAGCCTAATGTTAGCTAGCTAACATTGAACCTAGTTGGTTAGTTACAGTTGAAGTCAGACATTTACATACACCTTAGCCAAATACATTTAAACTCCGTTTAAAAAAATTCCTGATATGTAATCTTAGTAAAAATTCCCTTTCTTAGGTAAGTTAGGATCACCACTTTATTTTAAGAATGTGAAATGTCAGAATAATAGTAGAGAGAGAATGATTTATTTCCGCTTTTATTTATTTCATCACATTCCCAGTGGGTCAGAAATTTACATACACTCAATTAGTATTTGGTAGCATTGCCTTTAAATTGTTTAACTTGGGTCAAACATTTTGGGTAGCCTTCCACACGCTTCCCACAATAAGTTCGATGAATTTTGGCCCATTCCTCCTGACAGAGCTGGTGTAACTGAGTCAGGTTTTTAGGCCTCCTTGCTTGCACACGCTTTTTCAGTTATGCCCACACGTTTCTATGGGATTGAGGTCAGGGCTTTGTGATGGCCACTCCAATACCTTGACTATGTTGTCCTCAAGCCATTTTGCCTCAACTTTGGAAGTATGCTTGGGGTCATTGTCCATCTGGAAGACCGATTTGCGACCATGCTTTAACTTCCTGACTGATGTCTTGAGATGTTGCTTCAATATATCCACATCATTTTCCTACCTCTATTTTGTGAAGTGCACCAGTCCCTCCTGCAGCAAAGCACCCCCACAACATGATGCTGCCACCCCGGTGTTTCAATGTTGGGATGGTGTTCTTCGGCTTGCAAGCCTCCCCCTTTTCCCAACAAACATAACGATGGTCATTATGGCCAAACAGTTATATTTTTGTTTCATCAGATCAGAGGACGTTTCTCCAAAAAGTACGATCTTTGTCCACATGTGCAGTTTCAAACCGTAGTCTGGCTTTTTTTATGGCGGTTTTGGAGCAGTGGCTTCTTCCTTGCTGAGCGGCCTTTCAAGTTATGTCAATATAAGACTCGTTTTTACTGTGGATATAGATATTTCTTTTGCACCAAAGTATGTTCATCTCTCGGAGACAGAATGCATCTCCTTCCTGAGTGGTATGATGGCTGCGTGGTCCCATGGTGTTTACACTTGCGTACTATCGTTTGTAAAGATGAACGTGGTAAAAAAAATGTATTGAGTCATGCACAAAGTAGATGTCCAAACCGACTTGCCAAAACTATAATTTGTTAACAAGAAATTTGTGGAGTTGTTGAAAAACAAGTTTTAATGACTCCAACCTAAGTGTATGTAAACCTCTGACTTCAACTGTACCTGCAGATTCATGCAGGGTAGTAACGTTATGAGTTCGGATTATGGTTCATTGTTTAGCTAGCTTGCTAGCTAGCTACATGTCTAAACAAAAGAGTCCACTATGCAAATAACCATTTCAATAGAATGTTCATGATGTCACTGCGTCATCTGTCAATAAATGTAGCTGCTAAATTCGCACTGGCTATTTACTCCGATTTCAGAGCGCACTCGGTAGAACGAAGAATAACTGACAAAGTTACGAATGCTCAACACCCGTTGAATATGGCCAGTGTCAGTAACGTTGGCAAAAAAAAATGTTGCCAGCAGCACAGATACAGTCACCAATGCTCTGGATAACATAAAAACAGCCTAACCAGCTCTGCTCGGGCGAGTAAAATGTTCAGAGTGAGCTGTTCTCTCAGAAGTAGCTAACAAGCTAGCCAACGTTAGCTAGTTAGCCTGGGTGCTTGACTGCTGTTAGGTCAGAACCCTACTCCTCGGCCAGTGCATCCAGTGAGATTGTGTGCTCTGAATGCTCCGAAAGCGAAATGCTCTGAATTTACAAACGAACCATCGAACAACACACTGAGTTCATGAAAGCTCAGAGCACACTCTGGCCCTCCAGATTGAATTTACAAACACACCGTAATATATACCAGCCTTTAGTGTTGAAATCTTTGGTTGTTTGGTACATGGCCTCACATGTGAATCCTTAAAGAGATGGGTGGGGATAAGGCTTAAGAGGGTATGAACGATGCTGAATGGATGCAGACAAAGAAGAGGTCTCCAGTAGGTTTACCAAAATATTCAAGGACATTTTCTCAAAAGTGAGGTTACAAGTTTATCAATTTTCAAAGCAGAATTACTTTCCCATTGTTCCTCAACTGTAATGTATGATATAATACTTTCTAGCACTGAGTCTCTAATTTTATCCAATGTAAAAAAAATATTTAAAAAAATCAATTTTTGCTGTATAAGACTGAATCGAGCCGGTCACAAATATTAATGGCTTAGCTTTCTGTAGCGCAAACAAAAGCCAAAGTTCGATCCCATTTAAGCCCCTCTCAATAAGTTATTTTCGAATTGTCAGCACAGAACTAAAAGACTGGTATTTGTTCAAAAGATTAAAAAAAAAATCCATGTCCCAAACACAGTAAGTCGTTGTGTGGTGTACTCCAATACCATAGGCAACGCAAAGTACTATTATCTTTTTTCAAGTGTAGTATTTTCCGAACTGTATTCACACTCTTTGTGTGCTACTGTATACTGCCAGGCTTCCACAGAAAACCCAATCTTACTCTATAAATATCAACAAACAGAGATACACAATGCCCTGCAATCATCAGTACAGTATGTTCGCATCATATATAAAATATAATATTTTTCAGCAAAGTGGGTTTTCCCATCTTGAGTGCACCACTTGAAAAGACAAACCATTCCCTTCTCAGTTGCATAAGCAATGGCTAGGAGCCACGCTGTGAGCGCTTAACCACCTCCTCACTATAGAGCTGGTACACCTACGGAAGTTTGTTTACCCATTACCAACTTCTGAGTGGACTGTGTGAATGAAATGTCCTCTTTCAGAAAGGGTCCATCTCGACATACAAACACAGTTTTTGTCCGAGTCAAATTAGAGATATGTGAAAAGCAGCTAGTACTTTTGGACTTTAAATGGATGGCTGCCCATGACTTGCAAATGGACAGAGGTAGGTAACATTAGCTGTTAACATGGCCAAATAATTTACATTAATGCCAGGAAAATAAAAAAGGAAAAACCATAAAGAGAGATGATGACCTGGTGGTTTTTAAGTGAACAGCCATTAATCAAAAAGGCATAGATAGTCCTCCACACGATGAAGCCTTCTATCTCATGTTACCGTTAGCACTGGCTCCTCACTGTATATAGACTGTATGTTTGTTTATTCCATGTGTAACTCTGTGTTGTTGTTTGTGTCGCACTGCTTTGCTTTATCTCGGCCAGGTCGCCGTTGTAAATAAGAACTTGTTCTCAACTAGCCTACCTGGTTAATAAAGGTGAACAAAATGGAATCATGTAGTAACCAAAAAAGTGTTAAACAAGTGTTAAAATATATTTTAGATTCTTCAGAGTAGCCACCCTCCCTGCAGGAGGGTCTGGTGCACTTCACAAAATAGATAGCTTCATGAGGTAGGAAAATTATGTGGATTTATTGAAGCAACAACTCAAGGCATCAGTCAGGAAGTTAGAGCTTGGTCACAAATAGGTCTTACAAATGGACAATGACCCCAAGCATACTTCCAAAGTTCAGGCAAAATGGCTTAAGGAAAACAAAGGTATTGGAGTGACCATCACAAAGCCCTGACCTCAATCCCATAGAAAATATGTGGGCAGAACTGAAAAAGAGTGTGCCTAAAAACCTGACTCAGATACACCAGCTAAAAGGAGGAATGGGCCAAAATTCACCCAACTTATTGTGGTAGGCTACAACTTATTGTGGAAGGGAACGGCACCGCAGTACCTCCAGGCTCTGATCAGGCCCTACACCCAAACAAGGGCACTGCGTTCATCCACCTCTGGCCTGCTCGCCTCCCTACCACTGAGGAAGTACAGTTCCCGCTCAGCCCAGTCAAAACTGTTCGCTGCTCTGGCCCCCCAATGGTGGAACAAACTCCCTCACGACGCCAGGACAGCGGAGTCAATCACCACCTTCCGGAGACACCTGAAACCCCACCTCTTTAAGGAATACCTAGGATAGGATAAAGTAATCCTCTCACCCCCCCTTAAATGATTTAGATGCACTATTGTAAAGTGGCTGTTCCACTGGATGTCATAAGGTGAACTCACCAATTTGTAAGTCGCTCTGGATAAGAGCGTCTGCCAAATGACTTAAATGTAATGATGTAAATGGAAGGCTTGTGGAAGGCCACACAAAACGTGGACCCAAATTAAACAATTTAAAGGCAATGCTACCAAATACTAATTGAGTATATGTAAACCTCTGACCCACTGAGAATGTGATGAAAGAAATAAAAGCTGAAATAAATCATTCTCTCTACCATTATTCTGACATTTCACATTCTTAAAATAAAGTGGTGATCCTAACTGACCTAATAAAGGAATTTTTACTAGGATTAAATGTCAGGAATTTTTAAAACTGAGTTTAAATGTATTTGGCTAAGGTGTGTTCAACTGTATATTATAACTCTTATTTATTTCATTTTTTATAAAAATATATATTTTTTAATTTAATGTAATATCTTATGTTGTTCTTGTTTATTACTGTTGTGTACTTTGTCAAGTATTTTATATGTTTTATGTGGACCCCAGGTAGAGTAACTGATGCATGTGAAGTAGCTAATGGGGATCCGAAACTAAACTAAACTAACTACATAGAACATGTATAGGGCCCTTAATACAGAGGTGAAACAGCCACAGCACGACTCTATTCCTGTTCAACCAATGGTCCGAACATGAAGACATTCACACGGCTCAATGCAAAAATCATTCAACGTCGTGACGCAATTTTGATTTAGGACTCCAATTTCATTAACCGGGCCATGTTTTCACAGGACGGCGGCGAATGATCCCTCGGCATTCATCTTCGGCCTGACAGGCCTAGTTTATTCTCCCCTCCTCTCTTCCTAGGCGTTAACCGAGCCGAAACAACAAGCAGACTTTGAATGATATGTAAAGAAATATACTTTGGTTCCCGGGCCCTCTCTCATTGGGGCCATGAGCTATGACAGGGCCATGTTAGGAAGAACATGACAGGAGCGATAAGTGAAAATGAATATGCCGCAGGCTGCCTTGTGATTACTTTCTTGTTATTATTGCAGACCAGCTTTCCACCAAGGCCATAAAAAAGCACAGTGAGCATGTGCATGCTACTGGCTGAAGATGTCTCCCAAATGGCACCCTATTACATACAGTAGTGCACTAGGGCCACTAGGCATCAGGTAAAAAGCAGTACACTATGTAGGGCATAGGGTGCCATTAGGAATGAAGCCCGGGATAATACTGGAAACCTGCTCCCATTACCGTTCCATCCAGTACCGTCTCAGATCAGTGGTTCTCACATTTGTCTCACTCCATGCCACAGATTAAAGTGTCTGGATAGAGTGAAAAGACATCAGAAATAAATGCTGATTTGTGCTAATCAATTAGTCACATTGTAAAGCATGATGGCAGTGCAATGTATGGGATGTGTATGGAATGGCAAAAAAAAACATCAACTGAAAAGTTGACACGCATGTTTGGAAAGAGAATATTACATGTATTATCATTCATTCACTTTCCCATTCAACAATAGTTTCCAATTAAATGTAATTGATTAATTAAATTAAATTAATCCAATTAAACTCAAAATTATCTCACAAGGCTTCATATAGTTCACATTTTCCATGAAAACATTTAACAAGTGTTACTTCTTCCATCATAAGATATCTGCTACTACGACAAAGTAACTCAGGTGAATACATGTATGTATACTTTGGCATACATCATATTGAAGTGTGAGCGCCACCATCAACTAGGCCTACGCAGTGGCCCTTAGCGCTGTGCATTTGGTTTGAAGTGTGCATCATTGATCGTCAGTCTGTCACCCAAGCCCTTAGCCTCTCAACCATGCACCACGGTGACCTTATCATAGTGGTGCCACAGCAACGCCATTAGCTGTTGTTCTACAGGAAGAGCAAATATGACCAGAAAACTAAACGGTGAGAAATGCTTGACTAAGCACTCCAGTTATCTCATTAGCATTGGCACTGTAGTCAATGTATAAAACATGAAGTGCACACTAATTTAGTGTGTAATTTGACTGAGAGGTGGGGGAACAAGTGGGAGGAGGAGAAATGGAGGGCGCGAACATGAACTATTCTCCCCATCTCTCTCTCTCTCTCTCTCGCTCTGTCTCTCTCTACACTGTTATCTTGCCTTCTGTCTCTTCTCTTTCCCCTGTTTCAATAAGCACTGCCGGCAGAAAAAAGGCCAAAACGTGCTGAGAAGGCAGGAATTAATTCCAATCTGGAGCGAAGGAGGGCGAGAGACATTACATTTTGCCTCGTATCCCCTACTTACAAGTAGACTCTCTCTGACACACACACAAAACTCTTTCTGTACTTTACCTCGAAAACACTCACACGCGCTTAAACAACGTTTCTTATTTCCTCACAAACTCTCAAACTTTTACCTCTGGTGATTGTAATCTTGAGACTGGATTGGGTAGCATTGTCCAAATCTGACCTGGGTAAAAATTGTACCATCAACAAATGTCTCTTCAAATACTGTTAACATTGTTTAATGTCCTCCCAATGACAGGTAATGAAGGCCCTATCACTTATCCCTATGGACACATACTGTATCTCTGATACTTAAAATGAACTCCTCACATCTTCATGATCAGACATGAACATAGTCAGAACACATTCCTGCAATCCAGCACCGCCTTTGTTTCACAAATACACACACACACCCCTCCCTCCTTACCTATTTGTGAAAGCTCTCCCACACTCCCGATATAGGGCCCTTCCAGGAACTTGGGTTCACTGTCGTTGATATCCTGGACTTTGATGACAAACTCTGACTCGGATTCCAGCAGGTGGTTGGTGAGCCGGTCCCGGGCCTGAGCTCTGAGGGTGTAGTAACTCTGCTCCTCGCGGTCTAATCGCTCGGTGGCGTGGATGTCGCCCGTCAGCTCGTCGATGATGAAGATCGTGCCCGCCCCTTCCCCGGAGATGGTGTACTTGATGTTCCCCTCACCCTCGTCCGAATCTGTGTGGATCTGGCAATCAAGGCAATCAAAGTCAAGCTGAGATTTCATGCTTTCTGGAGGTATATAACATGTTGTTAAAAAGGTTCTATAGAATGCATTGATTTCATTGATTGACAGTTGACCATATTGTGAATGCAATACAATAAGGACTAATACAGCGGTTTCTATCTCAATATCAAATCATGGGTACCTTAGTGTTGTTGTTTTCAATTTAAATGGTCAAAAATAAACAAAAAAAGGCTTTAAAGCAAGGAGCAATTTCTCTAGGACTGTCTGGAAGTGGTCTGAGTAGGGAGGGGGAAACTGACAACTAGCTGTTATTGGCAGAGATGTTTGGAACTCTTTCTTATTGGTCTATTAACTAATTTACCACTTGGTGATGTCGCCAGGTAGGCCAACATTTCAGGCAGTCTTTTCAACAGCTTTTGCACTTTTTATTTTTTACCTTTATTTTACTAGGCAAGTCAGTTAAGAACACAGTCTTATTTTCAATGATGGCCTAGGAACAGTGGGTTAACTGCCTGTTCAGGGGCAGAATGACAGATTTGTACCTTGTCAGCTCAAGGATTTGAACTTGCAACCTTTTGGTTACCAGTCCAACGCTCTAACCACTAGCCTACCCTGCCACCCCCTAATAGTGTTGAAATATATATAAAACACAGGAAAATCACATTTATGACTGCAATGGACCTTTCACAACATCAGAGAAGATTAACAGAAAGTGAGGGATACTTCTACATAGCTACAGTCGATAAACAATTCCATGCTTCAAAGAACATGACATGTTCAAAATGTCAGATTATAAAACAGCCTTGAACCTGCCAATCCCAACATGTTTATTATATACATTTGTAGCACTTCACAGTATGCCCTTTATAGTATGGTCAAGGCTTTTCTCTTTCTTTTATGTCAAGGATGTTCTATCTAGTCATCAAGAAGCAAAGTTCCTATTCCACAGCCAGCGAAAGAGGGAAGAGGAGAAGTCATCACCTCCCAGTAAAGGCAGTCAACATATGTACTATGACAAAAGACACTGCAGCACTACCTATGATTAACTCAATTCCCACATGGCGTGCCCTTCACAGAATAGGGGCCCATTGAATTCGAAGATCAGTCATTTCTATAGATCGTTAAAGGTGCGGTATGAACACAAACAAGGTAGGGGCCAAAGAGTGAAGTTAAAGAGCCCTTATAAATCTGCCAAGACTTCTATTAATGTGATTAAAATGCATTCTAACAGTCCCCTATATACCCTTTGGCTTCATTGCACATCCAAACTGCTACTCCCTCCCTATCTGAAATTAGAACGCAGGACTCAGGCTCCATAGCCAGTAGGACCCATCTCGCAAAACAGGTGGGAATTGAGGGAGAAAATGGGAGAAAATGCCCATCTCCCGCGTTAATATTTTATAAAGGCATGATTAAATACAGGACTCGATCGCTGTTGCTGTGGTATTTGGCGTAAAATGGGGGAATAATGCAAAACCCAGCCTTCATATTGCCTTTTCTTTCACCCTTCCCACTCTTTTTTTCATTTTGAATTGTCCCCATGTCAAATAAATGAACACTACGAGAGAAAATATACTATTTTTGCAGGTATCAATATTTCAGCAATAATAAAATAAACTTCAATAGCCCATACAGTAGAAAGACAGTAGAAAGCTGTCCAATATCTGGAGATATGTGACAGGAAAAGGACGACTCTCTTCTCCCTTTGCCTGCCTTCACATTGTCTGACTGTCTCTCTATTGCTCACTGTCTTTGATCAACTTGTGTCAACTTACTGCAATTACATAAGTCTTTCAAGACTAGTAGAGTAGACGTGGAGACAAGAATCAACAGTGATGCCTTGCGCATCATCCAAACACATACACAAACATCTTTTGGGAGCCTGATTACTGTAATGTGTTCTGTGAATGTAAAGGGTTTTCTATCATCAAAGTCCAGATGCAGTACTTTGATATTTGCTCTCTGATCACACGTACTGTTTGCATACAAACACCCACACAAATGTCATGCACACACACACACACGTATACACACACGTACACACACACGTACACACACACGTACACACACACACACACACACACACACACACACACACACACACACACACACACACACACACACACACACACACACACACACACACACACACAGTATGGTACCAGTATGGTACAAAATGTAACATTTTACATTTTCCCAACAAACACAACACATGTTGTGGTGACCAGGCACACGTGGCAACAACGCAGCACGAATGTGATTATATAGATATTTTTGACAGATCGTTCTCCCCCTTCAGGCTCAATGTGTCCATCCGTCAGTCTGTCCTCAGTGGAGTGACTCGGGCCGTGGCTAAGCTGTGGACTTCAAACAAAAGGTCAAAGTCAGGGCTTCACTTGCTTAGCAATCATAGCTATTAGCAATGTCATCACGCCATTTCTAGCTAAAAAACCCTGCAACCAAACAGTAGGCTCGTGTCCCAAATGGCACACTATTCCCTATATAGTGCACAACTGTTGACCAGCCCAATCAAAAGTACAGCACTAAATAGGGTGCCATTTGGGACACACCGAGGCTAACAGTAAGCATTCCAGTCAAGAACAAAGAGGTGGAGAGGTATTTATCAAAACAATGGTGTTGGCACTTGGCACACAAAATATAAAGTTGGGACAAAACAATGACTCATAACGTCACCTCCCACTCAGAGGGAAATAGTAGCTTTGTCCCAAATGGCACCATATGGCCTGCTTCCTCAGCAACTAGTTTACATAAAATGTCAGGCAGACAGGCAGGTGAGTGCCAGACACAAGTTGTGTGAGGAAAGAGTCAAGAGTTAGCCTGAAGCACCGTGGTTGGCGTGAAACCCCCTTGCCTTGTCACACCCTGATCTGTTTCACCTGTCTTGTGCTTGTCTCATCAAGCCTACCAGCGTTTTTCCTGTACTCCTATATTTCTCTCGAGGCCCCGTTTTCTACTTTTCCCGGTTTTGACCATTCTGCCTGCCCTGACCCTGAGCCTGGCTGCCATTCTGTACCTTGTGACACTGCCCTGGATTACTGACCTCTGCCTGCCCTGATCCCGAGACTGCCTGCCATTCTGAACCTTTTGGACTCTGCTCTGGATTACTGACCTCTGCCTGCCCTTGACCTGTCGTTTGCCTGCCCCTGTTCTTGTAATAAACTTTTGTTACTTCGAACTGTCTGCATCTGGGTCTTATCCCAAGGTCTGATAGTACGAACTGGCCATGAATGACCCAGCAGACTCGGAACAGCTCCACCGCGCCATCACCTTCCAAGGAGCCACCATTGGGAGACACGAGGACTTTCCTCCGAGGTCTTATGGATGGATTCCATGCCTTGACAGAACGCCTTGACTGTACCTTGAATACATTGCTGGAGCAATTCCATGGATTATCTGTGAGGCCGTCGGCCACGACAGTAGCCTCGCAGACCCCCAGTAACACCGCTGTCAGCAGTGCATCTCTCCAGGCCACCCCGGCTTCCCGATTGCCCTGCTTCTACACCCTCGGACCCCGAGACCATTTTCCTACCTCGTGCCTGGCGGCTACCCTCGTCAGGCAAATAGAGATCCAGGTCCGTGAGGCACAGCGGGTGGGGGGGCCCAGCTAACCGGATGTTTGTCCCAGACGCTGCCCACTCCCCGGCCCTGGAATGGGCTCATTCCTCAAGGCTTGCCTGCCACCCTGGCTACCGTTGGACCCTGGCCTTTGTACGACAAAGCTTTTGGTGGCCCATCATGGTTCCGGACGTCTCCGCATTCGGCGCCGCCTGCTCTGTCTGTGCTCAGAACAAGACTCCACTGCAAGCTCCAGCTTGCCTCCTTCAACCTCTTTCTGTCCCTCACCGTCTCTGGTCACATATAGTCCTGGACAGTCACTGGTCTCCCTCCATCTGATGGCAACACCACTATCCTCACAGTGGTGGACAGGTTTTCCAAAGCCGCCCATTTTATTCTCCTCACTTAGCTACCGTTGGCCAAGGAGACAGCCCGGCTCATGTTGCACCACGTCTTCAGGATCCATGGATGTCCGTTGGAAATGGTTTCCGACAGTGGTCTTCCATTCTCGTCCTGGTTCTGGAAGACATTCTGCATACTCATTGGGTTGTCGGCCAGCCTGTCCTCCGGGTTTCATATCCAATCCAATGGCCAGTCGGAGTGTGCCAATCAGGACCTGGAGACAACTATTCAGTGCCTCGTCTCGGCCAACTCCACCACCTGGGGCCAGCAACTCATTTGGGTGGATTACTCCCAGAACACCCTTCACTGCTCCGTCACCGGGCTCTCACCCTTCGAGTGCTCCATGGGTTATCAGCCCCCGCTCTTCCCGGAGCAAGAGGTCAACATATCCTCTGCACAGATGCTCATCCGCCGCTGTCGGTGTAACCTGGAAGAGAATATAAAAACTAATCGGCCTATATCGAATCTTCCATTCCTCTCAAAATGTTTAGAAAAAGCTGCTGTAGCACTGAGACTGCACATGTGAAGGTGGTAAATTACCTTTTAATGGCTTCAGACCGAGGCTCTGCATCTGTCCTCGTGCTAATAGACCCTAGTGCTGCTTTTGATACCATCACCAGAGATTGGAAACCCAAATTGGTCTACCCGGACAAGTTCTGGCCTGGTTTAGATCTTATCTGTCGGAAATATATCAGTTTGTCTCCTCTGACAAATCAACTGTACATTTCGGTGTTCCTCAATGTTCCGTTTCAGGACCACTATTGTTTTCACTATATATTTTACCTCATGGGGATGTCATTCGAAAATATCATGTTAACTTTCACTGCTATGCGGATGACACCCAGCTGTACATTTCAATGAAACATGGTGAAGCCCCAAAATTGCCCTCGCTAGAAGCCTGTGTTTCAGACATAAGGAAGTGGATGACTGCAAACTTTCTACTTTTAAACTCAGACAAAACAGAGATGCTTGTTCTAGGTCCCAAGAAACAAATAGATCTTCTGTTGAATCTGACAATTAATCTTGATGGTTGTACAGTCTTCTCAAATATAAATGTGAAGGACCTTGGCGTGACTCTGGACCCTGATCTCTCTTTTGAAGAACACATCAAGACTGTTTCAAGTACAGCTTTTTTCCATCTACATAACATTGCAAAAATCAGAAACTTTCTGTCCAAAAATTATGCAGAAAAAATAATCCATGCTTTTGTTACTTCTAGGTTAGACTACTGCAATGCTCTACTTTCCGGCTACCCGGATAAAGCACTAAATAAACTTCAGTTAGTGCTAAATACGGCTGCTAGAATCCTGACTAGAACCAAAGAATGTGATCATATTACTCCAGTGCTAGCCTCCCAACATTGGCTTCCTGTTAAGGCAAGGGATGATTTCAAGGTTTTACTGCTGACCTACAAAGCATTACATGGGCTTGCTCCTACCTATTTTTCTAATTTGGTCCTGCCGTACATACCTACACGTACGCTACGGTCAAAAGATGCAGGCCTCCTAATTGTCCCTAGAATTTCTCTAAGCAAACAGCTGGAGGCAGGGCTTTCTCCTATAGAGCTCAATATTTATGGAATGGTCTGCCTACCCATGTGAGAGACGCAATCTCGGTCTCAACCTTTAAGTCTTTACTGAAGACTCATCTCTTCAGTGGGTCATATGATTGAGTGTAGTCTGGCCCAGGAGTGTGAAGGTGAACGGAATGGCTCTGGAGCAACGAACCGCCCTTGCTGTCTCTGCCTGGCCGGTTCCCCTCTCTCCACTGTGATTCTATGCCTCTAACCCTATTACAGGGGCTGAGTCACTGGCTTACTGGTGCTCTTTCATGCCGTCCCTAGGAGGGGTGCATCACTTGAGTGGGTTGAGTCACTGACGTGATCTTCCTGTCTGGGTTGGCGCCCCCCCTTGGGTTGTGCCGTGGCGGAGATCTTTGTGGGCTATACTCAGGATGGTAAGTTGGTGGTTGAAGATATCCCTCTAGTTGTGTGGGGGCTGTGCTTTGGAAAAGTGGGAGGGATTATATTTTTCCTGTTTGGCCCTGTCCGGGGGTATCATCGAATGGGTCCACAGTGTCTCCTGAACGCTCCTGTCTCAGCCTCCAGTATTTATTCTGCAGTAGTTTACGTGTCGGGGGGCTAGTGTCAGTTTATTATATCTGGAGTACTTCTCCTGTCTTATCCGGTGTCTTGTGTGAATTTAAGCATGCTCTCTCTAATTCTCTCTTTCTCTCGGAGGACCTGAGCCCTAGGACCATGCCTCAGGACTACCTGGTATGATGACTCCCTCATCGCTGAGTTCCACCGCCGGCACCCTGGTCAACCAGGTATGTGCCCGCGTAGGATGCCAGGTGGCGTCCCTAGAGGTGGGGGGTGTCTGCATCTGGGTCTTATCCTGAGGTCTGATATCCCTGGCCATCACTGAAACTGACTGTGCAAATACTCAGATACACACACAGATTCTGGCACTCACTCACACACAGACAAAAACACATGCGCACATATGCACAAACACACACAGAGACACACACACACACACATACAAACACATACACACAAACACAAACACAAACCCACAGAGACACAACTACACACACACTATCTTCCTCTCTCTATCTTACACTCTGTCTCACACATACATAACTGGGCAAGCTGAGGGCTGACTCAGAGAACGAGCAGGGGTGGATGGGATATGGAACTGCCTGCCAAGTAGGGGTCCGCACGCAAACAAAGAACTCTGGTGTCACTTTGGATTCAGGGCAAGCCACCCTACAGAGGGACATTACAAATGAGACCGCTGATTTGAAGTTAACAACGAGATCAGATATACTACATTTTGTGTAGTGAATTGGCATTGTGCCTCTGCTCACCTATTCTCGCTCGCCCTCCCACACATATTCCTATTCACCCTCCTTCGCTCTACCATTCATATGCACATACATATACACACAGTGTACACCCACTCACACACACACACATCCATATAACAATTATTGACAATTATTAACATACATGCTGGGTCAAGGATGTTCCTAGCGGGGACCCAGCCCTCATCGCTGAGTTCCACCGCCAGCACCCTGGTCAACAAGGTATGTGCCCGGGTAGGATGCCAGGTGGCGTCCCTAGAGATGGGGGGCGTCTGCATTTGGGTCTTATCCTGAGGTCTCTAATCACTAGCCATGTTACTGAAACTGACTGTGCAAATACTCACATACACACACAAATGCTGGCACCCACACACAGACAAAAACACAGGTGCACACATGCACAAACACACACAGAGACAAACACACATGTACAAACACATACACACACATAGACACACACAAACACACAGAGACACAACTACACACACATTATCTTCCTCTCTCTATCTTACACTCTGTCTCACACATACATAACTGGGCAAGCTGAGGGCTGACTCAGAGAAAGAGCAGGGGTGGATGGGATATGAAACTGCCTGCCAAGTAGGGGTCCGCACACAAACAAAGACCTCTGGTGTCATTTTGGATTCAGGGCAAGCCTCCCTACAGAGGGACATTACAAATGAGGCCGCTGATTTGAAGTTAACAACGAGATCAGATATACTACATGTAGTGAATTGGCATTGTGCCTCTGCTCACCTATTCTCGCTCACCCTCCTACACATATTCCTATTCACCCTCCTTCGCTCTACCATTCATATGCACAGACATATACACACACTGTACACCCACTCACACACACACATCCATATAACAATTATGAACAATTATTAACATACATGCTATATTTAAACAATAAGGCCCGGGGGGTGTGGTATACGGCTAATATACCACGGCTAAGGGCTGTTCTTGTTGGCGGAGTGCCTGGATACAGCACTTAGCCGTGGTATATTGTGCATATACCACAAAGCCTAGAGGTGCCTTATTGCTATTATAATCTGGTTACCAATGTAAATAGAGCAGTAAAAATACATGTTTTGTCATACCCGTGTTATATGGTCTGATATACCATGGCTTTCAGCCAATCATCATTCAGGGCCCAAACCACCCAGTTTATAATTCCTCTTTTACATTGTCTTTTCAGTGTCTCATTGGCAACGGCTGATTCTATAATTTCTTCCTAGAGAAGCCTTATTGTAATCTGATAGCCAATTAGGGATTGGGAGGTGGGGGAGACCTACTTTTTGGTGACCATTCGAAACCAAAAGCTATGTTATTGCTATTAAAATATTTATTGTGATAGCTGTAATTGATATTTTAATTCACCCAGTAGGCGAGTGCAATTTTGGTTTATTATGGTATTAGGGCCGGGATGATACCAGTATCGCGATACTCGTTAGAATCATGGCAAGGAAACAAAACATGAAGAGGATTTAACTTCTTCAGGAAAACAGTCCTAATGTTGGAAACACACATTATGTTGTCATCCAGAATCACATTTATTCATTTCCCATGTTATTAGGATCAAAGGGTGAGGTCAGCTTCATGTTTTCATATTTGCCATGGTAAACATATTACAATAATGTTATTATCACAGCCCTAATTGGTATGAAAATGTGTTAGCATTTGAAGTCGGCCTTGTTGTGACTTGATAGCGTGTATTGTGCATCTACTTCATGTTGCACAGTATGCACCGTTCCATAAGTCAATTAGTCAATTTATGACGAGGTTGAGTGATGGTTAACATTGTGCACGCCATTCAACAGACCTTTAAAAAGCTAATTTTGTGGTGATAAGTGTCAGGATTTGGCCAGGGTTGTTCCGGGTTTTGGTCACTAGATGCCCCCATTGTGCTTTTTGACCTTGTGTTTTTTCTCTTGTTCCCCAAGGGAATTATTTGCACCTGTGCCTCGTTTCCCCTGATTGTATTTAAACCCTTAGTTTCCCTCAGTTCTGTGCTCTGTGTTTGTATGTTAGCACCCAGCCCTAGTGTTCTGTGTATTCTTGTCGATTCCGGTGGATGCTCTTGTGGAATTCTGTTTTTGTTTTTGAGTATCTTTTGAGGCTTTTTCTACCACCTTTTGGATTTGCCATTTTGTATTGAAGGACTTCTCCTTTTTACTTTATTAAATACACCGTCTTAAGTACTGCTGTGTCTGCCTCATCTTCTGGGTTCTGCTGACTATTCGTGGCTCAGTTGGTTAAGTGACTGTTTCTCACTCCGGCGACCCAGGTTCGTAACCGGGTCCTGACAATAAGTAATGTCGGGGGTCATTTGTTTTAATTTTTGCTATTCACCAGATAGTATTTTTGAGTTTTTCAATTGTGTAGAAATGCAGCAAATGACCTTACACTTCTAAAGAATCCCTTGGGGGAGGGATCCTCCCCACCCACTTTGCCATACCCTTGGTTTAGCTGAACTGGCGCCACTGCTTCCAACACACCGATTAAATGTGCTGTAAAAGATGACTTAACTTTAACAGCCAATCAAAAGCAAAATACTGTCCATGAAAATAATACAAATTTAATAGGGACTATACATGTGGTCAGTCTGGTAAATAGGCAAAGCTCAATGACATTCAAAGTTGTCCATACTACATGTGCCCATGTTTCAACCCTTTTTAGTCGTTCAATTGTTGTTTTAATCTGATCTATTGCTCTATAAATCTAGAAATATTAAATGAAACTCAAAGCCACAGTCTGGGAGATGTCATGAAAAATACCTGATTTGTAATAATATTAGTGCAGTACAATCGCCGTCACAAAAAAAGGACAATGATTCTTTTGTCTATGCATTTGTTGTCATAGGAGGCTTTGCAAGCAAATTATGTGTAGCAATAAATCATAATGTAAATTATGTTTCAAAAATAAGTGTTGCTCAAACCTTCAAGACATTCATTGAGCACTACAGATATATCACAACAGATATATAACAGAAGTCCATGTGAAAATGTCATGGAATGCATTCGCTCAATTGCTTACGTTTTTTGTTGGTGGCCCAGTGTTTGGTGGCATGCACATCTCACAGAGTGTGGGTTTAACTGAGTCTAACACATCTTGTATCTGCAATGAAACAAATGAATACAGCTTGAGACAAAGGTTGTGTCACCAAACAGTATGCTTTTATAATCTATGATCTATACATGTAACATTTCATTTTGTTTTATGTTTTGTGTACAATTTGATGGCTAGTGTCTTGTAAGCTAATATGGGCTAAGCACCAAGAAAAATCAATGAATGAATGAATCATTCAATCCATCCATCAATCAACCACTCAATCAATAATATATAGTAGAGGAAATACAATACTGTATTGGTTTATAATATCTTTAAACCTGGTAGTTTTTAGTGGTTTGAAACCTGCTATTACACTTTGGGGTTACTATATCTACTACAATAAAGGTGGAAAAGGTTTAATTCTCTTTCCCCCTTATACAAAATTATTATTGTCCAATTGTATATGAATGCCTCTAGCTGACAATGAGTTCAAATGCATCCTAAGTACAGGTAGTTGTAAGTACCTGTAAACACAGAATTAGAATGCGATTCTGTGGCTGTGTTTACACAGGCAGCACAATTCTTATGTTTTGCCAATAACTGTTTATTTGACCAATCAGATTTGATCTTTGGCCAATAATTGGGCAAAACATCAGGATTGTGCTGCCTGTGTAAACCAGCCATAGTCAATGTCTGTAACCTTCTACCTCCTGAATGAGGTTCAGCATTGGTATGGAACTATCTTAAATGGCTCTTTAAATAATCTTAAATCTTAACACTTTCAGATCTCTGCTTTGCATTAATCTGCATGGAAACCTTGGAACACCTTTCCCTGTCAACATTAGGTAAGCATTCGACCTGAACCTACTGGGTCCCAGACCTTCTGACGGGTCACCCCCAGGTGGTGAGTGTAGGCAACAACACCTCCAACACACTGATCCTCAACATGAGGTTCCCCCAGGGGTGTGTGCTCAGCCCCCTCCTGTACTCCCTGTTCACCCATGACTGTGTGGCTAGGCACGACCACAACCCTATCATCAAGTTTTCTGACAATGCAACAGTGGTAGGCCTGATCACCAACAACAATGAGACTACAGTCTACAGGAAGGAGGTTAGTGCACTGGCAGAGTGGTGCCGGGGAAATAACCTCTCCCTCAACTTAAAAAAAGGAAGGAGCTGATCGTGGACTACAGGAGACAGCAAATAGAGCAAGCCCCCATCAACATCAATGGGCCACAGAGGAGCTTAAAGTTACTTGGTGTGCACATCATCAACGACCTGAAATGGTCCGACCAAACCGACACCGTGGTGAAGAAGGCACAACAGCAGCTCTTTAACCTCAGGAGGCTGAAGAAATTTGGCATGTCCTCTGAGACCCTCACAAACTTCTACATGCATTCGGTCAGGCTGCATCACCGCCTGGAAACACTTGGCTCTCTAGAAGGCGGTGCGGTCAGCCCAATGCATCACTGGGGGCACAATGCCTGCCCTACAGGTCATCTACAGGACCTAGTGTCATAGGAAGGCAAAGAAGATCCTCAAGGACCTCAGCCACCTGAGCCACAGTCTGTTCACCCTGCTACCATCTAGCAGACTCTGCCCTACACCTTAGAGACTGCTGCCCCATGTATATAGATACATTGAACACTGGTAACTTTAACAAGATTTGTATACTGTTTGACCCAATTTATATGTGTATACTGTATTCCAGTCATGGCTCACCTTATACTGTATATATATTGCTGTACACACCTTTTCTATCCATGTATTTATGCTCATGATTTTGGAATGAGATGTTCGACGAGCAGGTGTCTATATACTTTTGGTTATGTAGTGTATATATACACTGGCAAGAAAAGGTATGTGAACCCCTTGGAATTTCCTGGATTTCTGCATACGTTTGTCATAAAATTTGATCTGATGTTGATCTATGTCACAACAATGGACAAACAGAGTGTGCTTAAACTAATGACACACCAATTATTGTATTTTTCTTGTATACACTGACTGAATACATAATTTAAACATTCACAGTGTAGGTTGGAAAAAGTATGTGAACCCCATGGCTAATGACTTCTCCAAAAGCTAATTGGAGTCAGGAGTCAGCTAACCTGAAGTCCAATCAATGAGACGAGATTGGATATGTTGGTTAGGGATGCCCTGCCCTATAAAAAAAACATTTACAAAATTTGAGTTTGCAATTCACAAGAAGCATTGCCTGATGTGAACCATGCCTCGAACAAAAGAGATCTTAGAAGACCTAAGATTAAGAATTGTTGACTTGCATAAAGCTAGAAAGGGTTACAAAAGTATCTCTAAAAGCATTGATGTTCATCAGTCCACAGAAAGACAAGTTGTTTATAAATGGAGAAAGTTCAGCACTGTTGCTACTCTCCCTAGGATTGGCCGTCCTGCAAAGATGGCCGCAAGAGCACAGCGCAGAATGCTCAATGAGGTGTCAGCTAAAGACTTACAGAAATCTCTAACATGCTAACATATCTTTTGACGAGTCTACGACACGTAAAACACTAAACAAGAATGTTGTTCATGGGAGGACACGAAAGAACCCATTGCTGTCCAAAAAAACCCATTGCTGCACGTCTGAATTTCAAAAGAGCACCTGGATGTTCCACAGCGCTACTGGAAAAATATTCTGTGGACAGATGAAACTAATGTTGAGTTGTTTGGAAAGAAAGAACTCCCAACACTATGTGTGGGGAAAAAAGGCAACAGTATACAAACATCAAAACCTCATCCCAACTGTAAAGTATGGTGGAGGGAGATCATGGTTTGGGACTGCTTTAGTGCCTCAGAGCCTGGACAGCTTGCTATCATCGACAGAAACATGAATTCCCAAGTTTATCAAGACATTTTGCACAAGAATGTAAGGCTGTTGTCCACCAATTGAAAACCAACAGAAGTTGGGTTATGTAACAGCACAATAACCCAAAACACAGCAGGAAAAGGGTCATCAAGGAAAAGGGTGGCTACTTTGAAGAATCTCAAAAATAAATTGTTGTGAAGAAGGCTTCAGGGCACCCAAGAAAGTCCAGCAAGCGCCAGGACCGTCTCCTAAAGTTGGGGTAAAGTCATTTTCTCAGATGAATCCCCTTTCTGATTGTTTGGGGCATCTGGAAAAAAGCTTGTCCGGAAAAGACAAGGTGAGCGCTACCATCAATCCTGTGTCATGCCAACAGTAAAGCATCCTGAGACAATTCATGTGTGGGTTTGCTTCTCAGCCAAAGGAGTGGGCTCACTCACAATTTTACCTAAGAACACAGCCATGAATAAAGAATGGTACCAACACATCCTCCGAGAGCAACTTCTCCCAACCATCCAGGAACAGTTTGGTGAGGCAAAAGTGATAACTAAGTGGCTCGAGGAACAAAACATTTATATTTTGGGTCCATGGCCAGGAAACTCCACAGACCTTAATCCCATTGAGAACTTGTGGTCAATCCTCAAGAGGCGGGTGGACAAACAAAGACCCACAGATTCTGACAAACTCCAAGCATTGATTATGCAAGAATGGGCTGCCATCAGTCAGAATGTGGCCCAGAAGGTAATTGACAGCATGCCAGGGCGGATTGCAGACATTTTGAAAAAGAAGGGTCAACACTGCAAATATTGACTCTTTGAATCAACTTCATGTAATTGTCATTAAAAGCTTTTGACACGTATGAAATGCTTGTACGTATACTTCAGTATTCCATAGTAACATCTGACAAACATATCTAAAGACACTGACGCAGCAAACTTTGTGAAAATTAATATTTGTGTAATTCTCAAAACTTTTGGCCACGACTGACATTGACTAGAGCAGTGAAGTCAGGTATATTTTATGACGTCGCTATGCGCAGGATCGCTGGGAGGTGAGAGTCGGTAAGAGATGATCTGTGCCTTGACTTGTTCTATTTCATCCCTGAAAATGTCTGTTCACATACATCGGTTGAGCCAAACAGTACAAACATTTTCTGAGCATGACTCCTAATCTTTAGAAGGTTTTGTTCATCGAGAGATACAGTGGAGAGAACAAGTATTTGATAACCTGCAAAATCGCAGTGTTTCCTACTTACAAAGCATGTAGAGGTCTGTATTTTTTAATCATAGGTACACTTCAACTGTGAGAGACGGAATCTAAAACAAAACTCCATAAAATCACATTGTATGATTTTTAAGTAATTAATTTGCAGTTTATGGCATGACATAAGTATTTGATACATCAGAAAAGCAGAACTTAATATTTGGTACAGAAAACTTTGTTTGCAATTACAGAGATCATACGTTTCCTGTAGTTCTTGACCAGGTTTGCACACACTGCAGCAGGGATTTTGGCCCACTCCTCCATGCAGACCTTCTCCAGATTCTTCAGGTTTCGGAGCTGTCGCTGGGCAATACGGATTTTCAGCTCCCTCCAAAGATGTTCTATTGGGTTCAGGTCTGGAGAATGGCTAGGCCACTCCACGACCTTGAGATGCTTCTTACGGAGCCACTCCTTAGTTGCCCTGGCTGTGTGTTTCAGGTCGTTGTCATGCTGGAAGACCCAGCCATGACCCATCTTCAATGCTCTTACTGAGGGAAGGAGGTTGTTGGCCAAGATCTCACGATACATGGCTCCATCCCTCCTCCCCTCAATACGGTGCAGTCGTCCTGTCCCCTTAGCAGAAAAGCATCCCCAAAGAATGACGTTTCCCCCTCCATGCTTCACGGTTGGGATGGTGTTCTCGGGGTTGTACTCATCCTTCTTCTTCCTCCAAACACGGCGAGTGGAGATTAGACCAAAAGGCTCTTTTTGCCTCATCAGACCACATGACCTTCTCCCATTCCTCCTCTGGATCATCCAGATGGTAATTGGCAAACTTCAGATGGGCCTGGACATGCGCTGGCTTGAGCAGGGGGACCTTGCGTGCGCTGCAGGATTTTAATCCATGACGGCGTAGTGTGTTACTAATGGTTTTCTTTGAGACTGTCCCAGCTCTCTTCAGGTCATTGACCAGGTCAAGCCGTGTCCTGCCGTGTAGTTCTGGGTCATTGACAAGGTCCTGCCGTGTCCTGCCGTGTAGTTCTGGGCTGATCCCTCACCTTCCTCATGATCATTGATGCCCCACGAGGTGAGATCTTGCATGGAGCCCCAGCTCTCTTCAGGTCATTGACCAGGTCCTGCCGTGTAGTTCTGGGCTGATCCCTCACCTTCCTCATGATCATCGATGCCCCACGAGGTGAAATCTTGCATGGAGCCCCAGACCGAGGGTGATTGAGCGTCATCTTGAACCTCTTCCATTTTCTAATAATTGTGCCAACAGTTGTTGCCTTCTCACCAAGCTGTTGCCTATTGTCCTGTAGCCCATCCCAGCCTTGTGCAGGTCTACAATTTTATCCCTGTTAAGGCTTCTAGGAGTGGTGGGTGGAGGAGTCAGGCGCAGAGAGCAGGTTTAGTTCCGAACGTGGATCTTTATTCCAAAGACAGTGAAAACGGACATGCCAAACACAAGGGCGCATGAAATAACCAGTCCAAACAAACAGGACTAAACTGTCCGGAAAAATTGAATCCACAAAATAATCCAACACCATGAACAGAAAACAAGCCCCCACAATAGCCGGCGGGCCTAGTGCCCTTAAATAGCCCACAAACAAAACTAAACTCAAAACAGATGTAACCAATTAGACCAAACTAACATAAACAAAAAAGGGAATCAATGGCAGCTAGTAGCCCGGCGACGACAACCGCCGAGCGCCCCGCCCCGCCCGAACAGGAAGAGGCACCATCTTCGGCGGGATTCGTGACAATCCCTGATGTCCTTACACAGCTCTCTGGTCTTTTTGTTGCCTTCTCACCAAGCTGCTTGCCTATTGTCCTGTAGTCCATCCCAGCCTTGTGCAGGTCTACAATTGACACAGCCCTCTGGTCTTGGCCATTGTGGAGAGGTTGGAGTCTGTGTGGACAGGTGTCTTTTATACAGGTAATGAGTTCAAACAGGTGCAGTTAATACAGGTAATGAGTGGAGAACAGGGGGGAGTCTTTAAAAAAAACTAACAGGTCTGCGAGAGCTGGAATTCTTACTGGTTGGTAGGTGATCAAATACTTATGTCATGCAACAAAATGCTAATTAATTACATAAAAATCATACAATGAGATTTTCTGGATTTTTGTTTTAGATTCCGTCTCTCACAGTTGAAGTGTACCTATGATAAAAACAATTACAGACCTCTACATGCTTTGTAAGTAGGAAAAGCTGCTAAATCGGCAGTGTATCAAATACTTGTTCTCCCCACTGTACATAGAACCTCGTCAGTGACATGGTTTTGAATAGGTCTTCCTTCACTGCATCAGACTGAAGATCGATAAGCTCAAGTTGCAGGTCAGTGGGAGCGTTAACCACATTGAAGGTGAAAGGAGAGGAAACCAACCGTATGTAATTTTCCAACACTTTGAAATCCTCAAAATTATGAGAAAACTCACTGTTCAAAGCATGCAGCAGCGATGTATACTTCTCCCGCTGGTCATCGGATAGGCAACAGCCTCGTAGTCTGATGGGTGGGTGAGATTGTTGGCTTCTGCTTGGTGGGTCAGGAGGAATAATTTTCCCTTGAAGGTTTTGACAAGGCTCTACATCTGATGTGCAAAAAAGGCCCTTCCCTTGTAGTTTGGAATTCAGTTCATTCATGAGGGCCATGATGTCCACAGTGAAGGCAAAATCAGCCAACTATTTTTTATCTTGCAGTTGAGGGAAATCCGCATATTTTCCATTAATTTGCAAAAACTCAGCAATCTCCGACTTCAGGTCCCACAGCCTTTTAAGCATCTTCCCCAAACTCACGTTTGTGTGGTAGGGGAGATCTGCATGACCCGACTCTGTCTCTTCCAACAGTGAGACAAACAGCCTGTGGTTTAAAGATGTTGCTCTTATGAATTTTCCCACTTTAGTGACTGTATCCACAACATGGTTCAATTTCATTACACATTTCCATAGCACCTCCTGATGAATAATACAATTCAGGATAATTATTTTCTGATCTGGGTTCAGCTCAGCTACTTCATCTTGTATCCTTTTCAAAAGGCCAATGTTTTTCCTGTCAAGTTTGGGCACCCATCAGTGGTCACACTGGATAACTTGTCAAAACTCAGTCCCAGCTTTGCCACACACTTATTAACCTCCTCCAATAAATATTTCCCTATGGTTGTGCTCTTCATTGACTGCACTGAAGCAAACTGTAAATTCAAAGTCTGGGCTTATACCTCATAAGAATATCAACAACTGTCACGTGCATCACTGCTCTCATCAAGGCCAAGGAGAAATAGGTGAAATCCTTTACCTTGTCTTTCAACCTTTGTTACATATTCTCTGCGATGTCCTCAACACGCCATGTCACTGTTCGTCTTGACAGGGAAACACTTTCAAACAGCTCTTTCTTGTTGGGGCAAAGTATTGCTGCAGAGTCAGTAAAATATTATTTCATGAATTCGCCCTCAGCAAATGGCTTGCCTTGTTTAGCAATTTTGTGGGACAGTATATATCTATCTCTCGCTGAACAGTTTTGTGAAAAGTCCTTGCTGCTTTTGCAACTGAGAAAGCAACTATTTCGATGCATTTGCCCTCTGCTCAGAAGACACATTCCTATATTTCTCTGCATGCTTCGCCTGGAAGTGTTTGAACATGTTGTAGTCTTTCATGACAGTGATGCTCTCTTTGCACACTAAGAAAACAGCTTTCCCTGATACCTCAATAAATAAATATTTCGATGTCCACTTCTGCTGGAGCACCCTACATTCATTGTCTACTTTCCTTTTCGTTTTGCGAAATTTCTAGCTAGCTACTATTTGTAACTGTGACGTCTGTGTCAGCCTGTCAGTCACTGTCTGTCCTTGTGCAGTTGTTATTTATATGTGCCTTCAAAATAAATGTCCCACTAGCTGTGAGAGTTAAATCATTACACAAAGGTGAGTATTCATTGGGCTTTTAGTTTGAATAACAAATATTCTTTTCAATACTTTTCTACCATTCAACTCCATAGTACCCTCCAAACTCGTCAGTAAGCTTGAGACCCTGGGCCTTCATCCAGCCCTGTGCAACTGTGTCCTGGATTTCCTGACGGGCCACCACCAGGTGGTGAAGGTAGTAAACCACATCTCCAGTCTGCTGATCCTCAACACCTCAACACCCACAAAGGTGTGTTCTCAGCCCCCTCCTGTACTCCTACTGCCTGTTCACCCCGCTTCCATCCAGAAGGCGAAATCAGTACAGGTGCATCAAAGCTGGGACAGAGAGATTGAAAAACAGCTTCTATCTCAAGCCCATCAGATAGTTAAACAGCCACCACTTGCACAGAGAGGCGGCTGCCTACCTAGAGACTTGATATCATTGGCCACTTTACTAAATGGAACACAAGTCACTTTAATAATGGCACAATAAGAATGTTTACATATCTCACATTACTCATCTCATATGTACAGTGGGGCAAAAAAGTATTTAGTCAGCCACCAATTGTGCAAGTTCTCCCACTTAAAAAGATGAGGGAGGCCTATAATTTTCATCATAGGTACACTTCAACTATGACAGACAAAATGAGAAAAAAAATCCAGAAAATCACGTTGTAGGAATTTTAATGAATTTATTTGCAAATTATGGTGGAAAATAAGTATTTGGTCAATAACAAAAGTTTATCTGAATACTTTGTTATATACCCTTGTTGGCAATGACAGAGGTCAAACATTTTCTGTAAGTCTTCACAAGGTTTTCACACACTGTTGCTGGTATTTTGGCCCATTCCTCCATGCAGATCTCCTCTAGAGCAGTGATGTTTTGGGGCTGTTGCTGGGCAACACAGACTTTCAACTCCCTCCAAAGATTTTCTATGGGGTTGAGATCTGGAGACTGGCTAGGCCACTCCAGGACCTTGAATTGCTTCTTATGAAGCCACTCCTTCGTTGCCGGGGGACGGGGTGTTTGGGATCAGTGTCATGCTGAAAGACCCAGCCACGTTTCATTTTCAATGCCCTTGCTGATGGAAGGAGGTTTTCAATCAAAATCTCATGATACATGGCCCCATTCATTCTTTCCTTTACACGGATCAGTCATCCTGGTCCCTTTGCAGAAAAACAGCCCAAAAGCATGATGTTTCCACCCCCATGCTTCACAGTAGGTATGGTGTTCTTTGGATGCAACTCAGCATTCGTTGTCCTCCAAACACGACGAGTTCAGTTTTTACCAAAAAGTTCTATTTTGGTTTCATCTGACCATATGACATTCTTCCAATCTTCTTCTGGATCATCCAAATGCTCTCTAGCAAACTTCAGACGGGCCTGGACATGCACTGGCTTAAGCAGGGGGACACGTCTGGCACTGCAGGATTTGAGTCCCTGGCGGCGTAGTGTGTTACTGATGGTAGGCTTTGTTAATTTGGTCCCAGCTCTCTGCAGGTCATTCACTAGGTCCCCCCGTGTGTTTCTGGGATTTTTGCTCACCGTTCTTGTAATCATTTTGACCCCACGGGGTGAGATCTTGCGTGGAGCCCCAGATCGAGGGAGATTATCAGTGGTCTTGTATGTCTTCCATTTCCTAATAATTTCTCCCATAGTTGATTTCTTCAAACCAAGCTGCTTACCTATTGCAGATTCAGTCTTCCCAGCCTGGTGCAGGTCTCCAGCTCTTTGGTCTTGGCCATAGTGGAGTTTGGAGTGTGACTGTTTGAGGTTGTGGACAGGTGTCTTTTCTACTGATAACAAGTTCAAACAGGTGCCATTAATACAGGTAACGAGTGGAGGACAGAGGAGCCTCTTAAAGAAGAAGTTACTGGTCTGTGAGAGCCAAAAATCTTGCTTGTTTGTGGGTGACCAAATACTTATTTTCCACCATAATTTACAAATAAATTCATTATGATGAAAATTACAGGCCTCTCTCATCTTTTTAAGTGGGAGAACTTGCACAATTGGTGGCTGACTAAAATAACTTTCCCCCCACTGTATATACTGTGTACTATATTCTTAACTATCTATTCTTTACTATCAATTGCATCTTGCCGCTCTGTCACTGCTCATCCATATATTTCATACTTATATATTCTTATCCCACTCCTTTACTAGATTGTGTGGATTATGTTTTGTTGTGGAATTGTTAGATATTACCTGTTAGTTACTTCTGCACTGTCAGATCTAGAAGCATAAGCATTTCACTACACTTGCAATAACATCTGCTAACCATGTATATGTGACCATTAAATTTGATTTGATTTGACATGAGTTTTGACTGACTCAAACCAGGAAATGGGCAACACACTGTAGATAAATGCTGAATGGGATAATATAGCTTTCAGAATTTGAATATTGAACTTAGCAGAAGGGGGGAATCAGACAGACGGACAGATCATAGAAGGCCAAGGAAATTCATTACCCAAATGTATCAAACAAAGCTGCCAGTTTATTGCGATGTGAGTGGCCATTTAGTGAAAATAATATTTCATTAGTAGATTAATGGCCAGCAGGACAGCCTTGGCAGCTTTGCTGAGTTGGGCGAGAAGAAGTTGTCCCACACTGGCCGTATTTAATCCTATATTGCTCTAATTAAAGTTTTTGATATCCTTAGCGATGGATGAGTCCGGCAACATCACCACCGAGCTACTATTAATAGTCTTGGCTTGTGCCCCGGCTTCATGGACAGCAATAACTCTGGGTAATTTTATTAATAAAATCATCTCTCTTTCTCTCCCCCTTGCTATGCCTCTACGGCGTTTATATATCAGTGCCTCGCTTGCCCCGCCACACTCTCCCATAATGAGTCACTTCGAAATGCATGAATCCTCTCTCTCCACCTCTCATTCTTTTGAGCTCATCTTTTCTCATGCTCAGTCTGTTTTTTTTCTGTCTGTCTTTCTGTCCCTCTATATGCGTGTCTGTTCATCTGTCTGTCCGTCTGTTTCTTTATCTTCAAGCCCCACCCCACCCTCTTTCTCTCCTCTGCTCGTCCTCTCTATCGGCCTGGCTAAGGCCTATCATGTATCCTGGCTGAATAGATAGTACAGTCTGTCTCCTAATAGAAAAAGAATACAGTGGCAGACGGGGAGGCCTGGGGGTAATTCCTGCCTTTATAAGGAAAAGCATTCAGACTAGAGTTTAATATATTAATTTATGATTATCAATTGCCAATGACTGAATCCAGACAATCATGGGTATGCAGAAACAATTTACCAGCACCATCCCTATTTCTTTCACTTTTGCCATCTTATCTTTTCCAATCATAACATGTCATACAAATCAAATAGCAATCAACTCATAAGTAAGATATGAATGAGGATAGGATGTCTGGGGATGTTTTGAGCAAATACTTCAACTGTTATGTTGGTGTTATCCCCCTAAACACACAAAAATCTCTCAGACATAGTTGACTTACCTTTCCAACGTAGAGTGGTTCTGTGCCTGTGTACTCCTCCACCACAAAGAACTGGTTCCACACCCATCCTCTCTTCACTCGTTCATGGGACATGAGCTCCTGCTCCTTCGTTTCACCCTTGGCCACGCCATTAGTCCTTGTGGTCTCTGACCATCCACAACTACAGCAATGCAAAAGCCAAAGGGCCACCAACAGGCTACAAGCTCCCAGTCTCCAACAGGTAGCCATTTTGGAAAATCCTGATTGGCTCTACATATGACGGAGATTACCAAAGAGGTGAAAAAAAAGAGTCCTCAAGCCAGCAATGTTGAAGAACAAACACACCAAGGACAACCAAGATTTCTGTTCTAGGGCTCTTGGATTAATTCACAAGATTCTTGAGTATTCAATTGTCTTAAATAGTTGCGTCTCAGGACGCAGGGCATGTCATGACACGCCATGATTCGGTGAATTTAGAAAGACTGCAGAATGGTTTTTCTCTTTGCAGAAGAAACTTGACAATTCATTTTGAAACAAACTTATCTTTCCTGTGTGATCTTCGCCATTGAGTTTTTCCAGACTTATCTCCACTGTCTGTCTACACTGGTATCAAATCCATTCTGGTAACAGAGATGTCTTTTGTTACTGTACAAGGGAAAACTCCATTCAAGATTTCCAAGACTAGCTTTCCCATATGCTTTATGGGTAGCACCGTTTCACGTCGTTGACGGCAGCTCCACAATCTCTAAAACAAGTATGGCGTTGAAGGGAGTGGGCCTGATATTGATACAAAACTCCCTGAGAATTCAAATTGACAATTTCAATCCATACATGGTCTTTTTTTTAATTATTCAAACACATTAATTTGGGAAATCCTGCAATGGACAAGCTCCTTTGAGTAGAAGATCGTGGGACCTATAACCATTGAAATGGCCTTGGTATCAATATCAAGGTCAATTTGGGATGCAACTGGTAAAACAAGGTTAAAATCTTACTAAAAACCTTGAGTATCTCACCACTAACTCCAAACTATTGGAGCTGATTGACACTAAAAGTCATAGTTATTATCTTTCAAAATATCTCTATTTTGTATTTTCAAATTAAAATGGATTTCAAAGAAATCGAACACTCGAGTCCTCAGATCCACAGATTACAAGCATCTCTCTAGGTCCAGGACCCTAGGGTTGTGTATGGTCCAGCGACCGTCTCTTTCCACTCCATTGCAGTATTAGGGAACAGTATCCTTCATGGGACTCCATTGGCTTAGATCTTATTCCATTCCAGAATTCTTCTGGATGATTCAGGCATAGAGAGGGTCCCCATAAAGTTCTGAAGGTAATGGCAAAACCTGAAAAAGACAAGAAGGAAAAGTATAGGTTACCATGACGTTTTCCTGTAGAACAAAAGGCATTTATCACTGCTGGGCTTTACACTGCAGTGTTTTCCATCATATATGAAATTGTATAAATGCTTTAAATGCATACTGCAAACACAAAACATGCCTAAAGCTCAACTCATTTATCGTTCATTATCTCTCCAAAACATGCATATATTTTCATGCCAGCTTTCATCTAGCTCTTCACAACTCGAGCCACAATAATGAAAATGTGTTTTCAGCCTGCCATTTGTTGTGTTCGGCAAGCACCCAAACAATGTGCTTTAAGCACAAGAGCGATGGCACAGTACTGTATGAGGGGAGTGCGCGCCAGGTGTGTGGAGGGGAGGATGGAGAAGAATAGAGGCAAGAGAGAAAAAGGGGGATGGTTCTTCATCACGAGTCAGGCCCCTAGCATCTGTCTGCCTCAGTCTGGCCAACCAAGTGGGCCTAACCCCGGCCAGCTGATTAATTGCATGAGGGAACACTAATTGGATAAAATTATTAATCAATCAATTCAATCCCTCAAGGCAACAACCCCCTAATACTTCAAACAAAGAACGGGGGAAGATATTGCGATTAAGACAGGGCTTTGCGTTGTATTTAGGCAGCAAGGTAGGTATCAGACATGCTTCCTGAACACATACTGATTTCTGAAATCGAAATTCCATGAATAACAATTACTACGTTTTGTAAGGAGAATATAACTTTTATACAGATATTGTATACAAAGTACAACATCTGTGAAGTGTAAACACACAGTATCTTCACATCATCAGATGCCCATGTGTGATATACAAGCCAATTGAATAAAATGCACAGCTTCATGACAGACTGCACTTCAGTTATGGATTCTTCCAATTCTGGCCTCATGCTGTCCATTTGATTTTGTCATGTCTTTGGCTGTGAAATGCTGTGCTCTGATAGAACACAAAGCTATCTTATATAACACTGAGTAATAGTGCTACAGTTTGCTGCTCTGTCCTGCATCTATGAATCATTGTGATGTTAAAAGGTTATGACATATGTGACATTTAGAGTAAGAAGTGGCAAAGATTAATCAAGTCACAATTCAACATGACTGTTTGATCCAACGGGTCAACCCTGACAACTGGGAGGGGAAACATCACGGTCAAACACGCACAATCAATGGACAAAACAGCACTTTTTATCAACCAGGATTTTAGAATATGAAATGGTAACAAAAAGATATCAAACACTTTTCTGGGTAAAAGTACAGCTCTTAAGTTGCTCTGTAAACCAAAACACTTGCTCAACTCAGAACCGCTTGTCATTTCAAAACAGCAACCAGACTACCAGCTCACTCTGAATTTCATTAAGTACGTATGCATTCTCTCTTAATTAGGTGTAAAAAAAAGTATGCAACCATAATGAGTTTGAGAGAGCAAGCGAGAGAAGATGTTCGTTGCTAGTAGCCAGGGTTAATTAGCGCTGTGTCAATGAATGCCCTTCCGAGAAGGAGCCATTTAGCTCGCCGATACAGTACAGTCACAAGTCATCTCTTCCACCCCTAAAGCTATTGGCAAGTCCTGTGCAGTCATTCGTGACATATTAGGGTGGTGGATTGATTTTAAAGCATGGCTGCTGCTTCTCATCAGTGGCCGTGCCCAGAGTAGGCCCCCTGTCAGCTGGCAAGCGGCAGACAACGGATTGGGAGATGGATCACTGCAAAGTGATGGGCATGGTGAGGCCAGTGACAGGGAGACAGGCCATCTCAGTCACTCCCCTCTCCCACATTCTCTCCATTACACCCATCTCTTCATCAGCTCTTGCATTCTCTCTCTGATCTCTCTTTCTCATCCTCCTCTTTTTCCAAATGGTCTCCTCCCTCTCTCTCCACCTCCCTTTCTCCCACTCTGTCTCCATCTTCCCATATCTATCTCCACCTCCTCTCCCACTGTCTCCACCTCCCCATCCTTCTCTTTTCCTTCCTCTTCTCCCACTCTTCTACCTCTCCCTCTATCTCCTCCTCTCTTCTCTAATACCACTCCATACTCTTCTTCTCTCTGTCTCTGCAGACAAAGGCTACTATTTTTCCATTGATGTTCATTCATTTCATAGCGTGTGTCTCCTATTGACAGTATGTGTTTTTTTGTGGTTTAGTAGAATAGTTTAATAACAAAAACTGTATAGTAAAATTAAATTGTGTTGATGCCACTTCTACAATGACTTCCAATATTTATCTGTTCTCTATGTTTTTAAAACCCTGATAGTTGTCTTTCTGCCTTTTAACTCTCTATACCCTTCCGTCAGCCACTCGCGTAGTCTCTCCTAATTTACTAAGATACCTACTTTTCCTCAGTAACCTCAGTTCTTTTCAATGTCTCTCACTGTATCTCCCTTTCTCTCCCTGTGTCACGTTCTGACCTTAGTTATTTTATTATGTCTTTGTTTTAGTATGGTCAGGGCGTGAGTTGGGTGGGTTGTCTATGTTAGTTTTTCTATGATTTGCTATTTCTGTGTTTGGCCTGGTATGGTTCTCAATCTGAGGCAGCTGTCAATCGTTGTCCCTGATTGAGAACCATATTTAGGTAGCCTGTTTTCTATTGTGTTTTGTGGGTGATTATTTTCTGTCTTCGTGTATGTCACCAGACAGGACTGTTTCGTTTCGTATCATTCTCGTTGTTATTTTTGTTTTAGTGTTCTGAGTTGAATAAATATCGCCATGAACACGTACCACGCTGCATTTTGGTCCGATTCTTGCTACTCCTCGTCAGAAGAAGAGGACGAGCGTGACACCCTGACCCTCTACACAAGTCTACTATTTAATTGTTCAGATTTGTATAGCCATCTGGCCTTCTCTTCCTCTATTCCCTTTTTATGTTTAGATGTTTCCATCTATTTCGCTCACCCTTCATTACCCCATCTCTCAGTCTGTCTCGATCTCTTTTTCCTCCTCTTTGAATCTCTTCATCATGCTCCCTCAAGTAATTGCACCTTGTTAATGTCCTTGTCATGTAAACTAGTGATTGAGGTTTACTGTTCCAACAAGTGAGTAAAAAATGAATGGCCACCATGTTGGTTCCTTTAAAGAACTAATCTGCAGTTGAAACAATAACAAAGCAGGCAACCCGCCACAGAGCTATGGATGCAAGGACTGACCATTCATGATATCAAAACATCTATCCTTTAACCATGTTTTCAGGCTTTACAGTGTTTGTTTATATTTACATTGTTTACAAACTTTGGAGTAAAATAAGCTTATATTTTGGGATCTGATTTGGTACGACAGTTGAACAGCTCACGAGGCATTTATAAGTTGTATTATTTAAAAATCTATGGATATTTATCATTAATTTATGAATGTAGCCACTGCAGATTTCCCCTTTAAACACGTGACAGCAGAGCTGTGTCCTAGTATCACTGCAACATCACCATATTTCTCCTATAACAGCTCGTCATTTCAGGGGGGCAGGAAATACAGACAGAATTGATTAAAATCTAAGGGGGGTGAGGGATTATATTGGTAAACTAATAGCCTGAGGTTGACACATACCCTTCCCATCCTCCCTCCTGTGTTTTTTATATTATTTGTTTTGAATATGCATCTGCAACACTGTCCATGCGATGGATGAAAGTGATCATCAAAGCAGGACCCACGAGGAGTTCAGACAGTCTGCTTATTCAAGTGAGCTCCGCCGCCAGAGTCAAATCCCCTTCGCTATGCTTAGAAAAAAAGTTGATTTTGTTATCTCAAATCCTAATTTGTCACAGTTGCTTGGGTTCCATGGCCCCAGTTTCAGAGAGAAAAAAACACAAAAAGCAGCATACACAACAAAAACATTGCTTTGCAGTGAAATTTTTACGTGGTTGTGCTTTATCTGAAGTATTAAATGGGTAGTCTGGTTCAGGATTGACAAAGAGTGGGTTGAGAATTCAGTAGGCGGAAAAGATAGCAATGTTGCTCACACAGGAGTACTATAACTTTGGTCAAATCATTTGAAATTTGACATAATAGTTTAAAAGTATATCCGTAAAATCAAATCAGGCTTTATTGATATAACACATTTCAGACATGAATGCAACGCAATGCGCATCACAGGAAACATTTTTGTGGTTATTGTACTTATTGTACTTTTACCCCTTTTTCGTGATATTCAATTGGCAGTTACAGTCTTGTCCCATCGCTGCAACTACCATACAGACTCAGGAGAGGTGAAGGTCAAGAGCAATGCGTCCTCCAAAACACGACCCTGCCAAGCCGCACTTCTCACTTCTTAACTCGGAAGCCAGCCGCACCAATGTGTCCGAGGAAACACCGTACAACTGGCAACCGGGTCAGGTTGCAGGCGCCTGGACCGCCACAAGGAGTCGCTAGAGCGCGAAGGGACAAGGACATCCCGGCCGGCCAAACCCTCCCCTAACCCGGACAATTGTGCTCCGCCACAAGGGTCTCCCGGTCACAGCCGGCTGTGACACAGCCTGGGATCATGCCTTAGACCGCTGTGCCACTCGGGAGGCCCTAGGAAAAAACATTATTTTTAAACTATGAAAATAAAACATAAATATTTACTACACAACAAACATAAGAGGATAAAAACAAAAGAATAACAATAAGAACTGAAAGACTAAAAAAGCACCGAATGGAAAAGCAACACTAAAAAGGTGTTTTAGTATCTCTTTAAAATATGTCCAAAGAATGTTTAAACTAATAACACAAGTGATTGTATTTTTCTTTTCTGTATTGAATACATCATTTTAGCATTCACAGTGTAGGTGTAAAAAGTGTAAAAAGAATGTGAACCCCTAGGCTAATGAGTTTTCCAACAGCTAATTCGAGTCAGGAGTCAGATAACCTGGAGTCCAATCAATGAGATGAGAATGGAGGTGTTGGTTAGAGCTGCCCTGCCCTATAAAAAAACTCATAAAATTTGAGTTTGCTATTCACAAAAGAAGCATTGCCTGATGTGAACCATGCCTCAAAAAAATAGATCTGAGACGACCTAAGATTAAGAATTGTTGACTTGCATGAAGCTGGAAAGGGTTACAAAGGTATCTTGAAAAGCCATGATGTTCATCAGTCCACAGTAAGACAAATTGTCAATAAGTTCAGCACCGTTGCTACTCTCCCTAGGAGTGGCCATCCTGCAAAGATGACTGCAAGAGCACAGTGCAGAATGCCAAATAAGGTTAAGAAGAATCCTACATCTCTACATCTCTGTTGACAAGTTTAAGATAAGTAAAACACTAATCAAGAATGGTGTTCATGGGAAGACCCCACGGAAGAAGCTACTGCTGTCCCCCAAAAATATTGCTGTGAACAGATTAAACTAAAGTTGAGTTCTTTGGAAGGAACACACAACACTATGTGTGGAGAAAAAAAAGGCACAGCACACCAACATCAAAACCTCATCCCAACTGTAAAGTATGGTGGAGGGAGCATCATGGTTTGGGGCTGTTATGCTGCCTCAGCGCCAAGACAGCTTGCTATCATCAATGGAAAAATTAAGTTAATTAAGACATTTTGCAGGAGAATGTAAGGCTATCTGTCCGCCAATTGAAGCTCAACAAAAGTTAGGGGGATGCAGCAGGACAATGACCCAAAACACAGAAGTAAATCAACAACAGAATGGCTTCAACAGAAGAAAATATGCCTGCTGCAGTGGCCCAGTCAGAGTCCTGACCTCAACTCGATTTAAAATGCTGTGGAATGACCTCAAAAGTGGTTCACACCAGACATAATAAGAATATTGCTGAACTGAAACAGTTTTGTAAAGATGAAGGGTCTAAAATGTATCCTGACCATTGTGCAGGTCGGATCCACAACTACAGATAACTTTTGGTTGAATTTATTGCTGCCAGGGTCAACAAGTTATTAAATCCAAAGGGTTCACCTACTTTTTCCACCCTACACTGTGAATGTTTACGCAGCGTTCAATAAAGACATGAAAATGTATAATTGTGTGTGTGTGTTATTAGTTTAACCAGTTGGATTTAGGGGGCGCTATTTTAATTTTTTGGATGAAAAATGTTCCCGTTTTAAACAAGATAGTTTGCCACGAAAAGATGCTCGACTATGCATATAATTGACACCCTTGGAAAGAAGACACTCTGACGTTTCCAAAACTGCAAAGATATTGTCTGTGAGTGCCACAGAACTGATGTGCCGCATTTTTAAAAACCGCCTCATGCCAATGACTCCTTATATGGCTGTGAATGAGCAACGAATGAGCTTACATTTTCGCCGTTTTCCCCAACGTGTCTACAGCATTGTGACGTCTTTTTAGGAATTTCCCTTGAAGAATGGCTGTAAGGGACCATGTATGGCATGACCATGTATGGCATGTGGTCACATGGTGTCTCCTGCAGAAAACCTTGCGTAAAATACTGAGGTAGACATTTTTCCAATCGCTTCTTATGAGAAACCAACTGCCTCGACGGATATATTATCGAATATATTTGTTAAAAATGGATCCTAATCAACATTTGCCGTGTTTCTGTCGATATTATGTAGCTAATTTGGCGTTATAGTTGTAGCATTTTTCGGTCGATTTCTCAGCCAAGCATGGTGAAGAAACGGGAGCGTTTTCGCCTATAAAAATAATATTTTTGGAAAAAAGGAACATTTGCTATCTAACTGAGAGTCTCCTGAGTGAAAGCATCCAAAGTTCATCAAAGGTAAATTATTTAATTTGGTTGCTTTTCTTATTTTTGTGAAAATGTTGCCTGCTGCCAGCAGAGCCTAACATAGCATTATGCCATGATAAACTTACACAAATGCTTGTCTAGCGTTGGCTGTAACGCATATTTTAAAAATCTGAGATGACAGTGTTGTTAACAAAAGGCTAAGCTTGTGTTTGAATACATTTATTTAATTTCATATGCTATTTTCATGAATAGGAAAAGTTTCTAGGGGTATTTATGTCCGTTGCGTTATGCTAATGTGTTTGAGGCTATGATTACGCTCCCGGATACGGGTTTGCTCGTCGCAAGAAGTTAAGCAGACTGTGTTTGTCTAACGGTGTGTATTAGATAAAGATCACATCAAAATGTTATGACCAATTTGCATTTAAATACAGGAAAATCCAAAGGGTTCACATACTTTTTCTTGACACCGTACTTGGATAAGAGAGTATTTGCTTCGTGGACCATCATTATTATATAAATGAAATCTCTTTATTTACACACCAAAATGGAGCAAGTTAATACAAAAGACCATTTGTATTCACTGGCTGTAAAAACATTCCTATCAAATGATGGGATTTGCTAAAATATCTAGTTATGCATTCAAACATCTCCAGACACCACAACTGAAACATTGACTCATGAATTATTAAAAGCCCCTCTGATGTTGTGATAATCCAGACATTTGGCTCATCCAGACAGCAATGCTCCAGAGACAATTATTGTTTGGAAACTTCACCTTGAAAAAAAGCATTCTGCATACAGAAGACCCAGTGTCCTATTGCCAAGACAATGATGCAGCCGGCTGAGATCAGAGACGAGAATCCGGATTGACCGCGTCAGCCAGGAAAATGTCTGGAAAAACTGTCCAAAGAACGCTGAAACACGCTGCTACTTATTAAGCCATTAAGCCACCAAATAAAATCAAAACGTATTGGTCACTAACACATATTTTGCAGATGTTATTGCGGGTGTAGCAAAATGTTTGTGTTCCTAGCTCCAACAGAATTGAACAATTCACAACAATACACACAAATCTTAGAGTAAAATAATGGAATTATGAAATATATACAGTTGAAGTCGGAAGTTTACATACACATAGGTTGGAGTCATTAAAACTAGTTTTTCAACCACTCCTCAAATTTATTGTTAACAAACTATAGTTTTGGCAAGTCGGTTAGGACATCTACTTTATGAATTACACAAGTAATTTTACCAACAATTGTTGACAGACAGATTATTTCACTGTATCACGATTACAGTGGGTCAGAAAAATATACACACTATGTTGACTTTTTGGAGAAATGTCCTCTGGTCTGATGAAACAAAAATATAATACTGTTTGGCCATAATGACCATCGTTATGTTTGGAGGAAAAAGGCTTGTAAGCTGAAGAGCACCATCCCAACTGTGAAGCACGGGGGTGGCAGCATCATTTTGTGGGGGTGCTTTGCTGCAGGAGGGACTGGTGTACTTCACAAAATAGATGGCATCATGAGGGTGGCAAATTATGTGGATATATTGAAGCAACATCTCAAGACATCAGTCAGGAAGTTAACCTCTCTAGGGTGGGGTTCAGGGCGGGGTTCAGACCCAGGTTCCGTGCTTAACCTGTTTACACGTACCAACAAATGGGTGTGATCATTCTACAGTGGTCACTTATTTAGAACGTCCGGTTTCGAATGACGCAACAATCAGCATTTGAGCTGGCCACTGTTTTTTTCACAGAAACATTTTGCACAAACACAGTCCTTACAAAGTTATGTCCAGAATGTGACCAGTTTATTTTGGGATGCAATGTTCAGACTTTCACAGAAGTAGCTACAGCATAAAACTATCATCCAAACCGGAAAATGGAGGCTACATTTGTCCTAGCGCTAACTGAGGCAAGATTGACAACACAAGCGGTCATATTATTATAACTCTCAGCTGACAGAAACTACAATATGAATTAGCTAATAGCAATGACTATTTATAATAAGTCATATCACGGGTGAGCTCCCCACTGTTCAATATAATTGAGTAATACACTTTCTAGAAATCGAAAGTAATCCGACTATGGGTAGTTTCTGATTGCCACCATGTTAGTTTTTTTTTCGCATCAATCAAAGATATTAAGGAGACAAGATGAGTTTGGTCTGTTTATAGTTTATATTATTGTTTATATAGTTTATATTATATGTTTATATTATTTCAACACCTTGTAAACACCAATGGTAAACACCACTTTAAAAGAGATCTTAAAACACACCTTTTTAGCTTTACTTTTCCTTACGGTGCTTTTTAGTCATTCAGTTTTTATTGTTATTCTGGTCGTACTTTAATTAAAATACGTGCAATTTATAAAGCCTTCACAAACACTACATACATGTGTTACACATCATCTATGACCATATGTCATGTTTATAAAAGGTTTATAAATGTGGCAGAACTGTGTGACATACCACCAGTGTCAAATGTGACAAGCATGACTTAATAAAGGCTTTATAAATAATTAAATCGAGGCTTCACAAAGCATTTATAACCCTGTCATGCATATTGGTAGAGCATTGCAAATCCAGGATAGTGGGTTTGATTCCCGGGACCATCCACACATAATAATTTATTCATGCATAACTTTAAGTCGCTTTGGATAAAAGTGTCTGCTAAATTTGATAATATTTCTCTAAAACATTTCTAAGATGGCCCAATATTGGACTGGACCTCAACTTTCCCCAAAATGATGTGCTGCAGGATAACACACACACTCTAAAGGGCAGTCATGCACAGAAAAAAAACATTGATAGGGCCTTTTAAAAAATGTTTACATGTTTTTGCCTAATTCTGTTTTTTTGCAAATACCATTTTCCATTTTTGTTTTCTTTTTCCAGTTTTGGAATTCCCACATTTTTTCTGGTGTTCCCTGAATTTATTCACACTTTTTAAATAGAAAAAAAAATATTTTTTGTGTTCACAACAATGTCACATCATGGGATGGCTTTTGAGGTCTGGGAAAAATCTAAGAAACTTTGATTTTTTTGTGCAGTTGTCCTTTTAATTTAGTGTGCATGCCCGGCACTGTTGTTTGGTTAGCAGGTTTTCTGTAGCACAGTAAGTGCACGTGATGAGTTCACAAATCAAATGCCTACTTGTGGACAGTGATAAATAAGTAAGATAACCTTTATTTATTGCAATTTAAATTTGTTTGTAGTAGTTAAGTGTTGAGTTAGATTACACCTCTTATTATTTCAAGTCATTTCTGTGACTTCACAGCAACTGATAGCTAGCGAAACATTTTCTAGCTAGCAGATTCAGCAAAATAAAATATATAACCAGGTCTCATAGTAACATCTTGAGATTTGTAAATGAAAGAGGAATATAATAATACAAATCAAATGGCGTTTCCTATCTCCCCATTTAGTTTTTTTAGCACAGCACAGAAATATACTTAGGCATTTCCGAACAGACCTGATAACTTTCTTTGTTGTTACTTTTAAGGTTGGAACCAACATGCAGTTCCTCCAGCAGCCAAAGGCAAGAACCATTCGTCCGCCAACTCAAGAACAAGCTATTGTACACTATTTACAGTGTATGTAATGTTCAATGTAATTGCATTGCTGAACTTTTTGAAACATAATGTATTTGAATAGTTTTAGAAATATTGAAATAAAGGTTTGGTTTAAACATGTCTGTCACGAATATTACCGAAGGTGACTCCCCTTCTTGTTCGGGTGGCGCTCGGCGGTCGTCGTCGCCGGTCTACTAGCTATCACCGATCCGTTGTTCTGTGTTCCTTTGGTTTTGTCTGATTGGTATCACCTGTTTCTTGTTTGGTTGTTTGGGTGGGGTTATATATAGTTTGTTCAGCCCGCTTCTGTTTCGTGCGGGCTTGTTTGTCTGTTCTGTGTTTGAGTGTATTTTGTTTGTATTTTGGGTTTCGCGCTGTCCGTTATTATTTCTGATCATTTGTTTTTCCTACTTTTGTTCATGTTATTTTTCCTGGACATTAAAGCGTGTTTTTTCCCTCATCTTTTGCTCTCTGCGCCTGACTCCACACCTCCTCACTCATTTGTCGTAACAATGTCTTTAATGTTTATTTGTTTTAGCTGTCAATGATAATTCCCTAAGTGTTAATACATTTGTTGTTACGTCATTAAGCCTTTATGTTTGTGTTATGAATGACCAAAGGTAACTGGCTTTATAGTAAGTACAGCGTCATATGATACAAGGCATTTATGTATGTGTTATAAATGACCAGAGGGATCTGACTTTACAGTAAGTACAGCATCATGTGATGTCGTCTTAATGGATGTGTTATGAATGACTGAAGGTGTCTCACTTAGGGCTGTTAAGGTGGCCATATCATCGTCACACCAGCGGTCACGAGTCATGCAGGCAGTCAAATTCGACGTGACTGTTTAGCGGAGGTATGGACTCGAGTCACACAACTTGACCTCGAGTCAGACTCGAGTCACAAATATGATGACTTGCAACTCGACTTTGACTTTAACACCAATGACTCGTGACTTGACTTGGACTTGAGCCTTATGACTCGACCTGACTTGATACCCTCCCCAAGCCCAAATATTAAAAATGATGCTATCAAAAATGTGTGCAGCACATCAACTCTTCATTTAATGGATTACAGTTTGTGTACAATTTTTGTGTACAATTTCTGTAGGCTATGGAATTGCGTAAGAAAACAGAGTGATGGACTCTATTAAAAAGAGGAGGATCCCATCAGCTTTCTATAGGTTAGACCTACTATATTTATCTCTCAACTCCTAATATTAACATTGCTTCTCCTTACAACAGGAGTATAGCCTACCTGGCTGGCATGAAAATGTACCATGTGAAATGCATCCACCATTCGCTATTTAAGTGCATAGATGACATATATTTTTCAACTACCCCTGTTTCGAGACAGGTGCATGATAATGGTCCATTCTAAATCAAAACTACTTTCAAACATACACTACCAGTCAAAGGTTTGGACACACCTACTCATTCAAGGGTTTTTCTTTATTTTTACTGTTTCCTACATTGTAGAATAATAGTGAAGACATTAAAACTATGAAAGAACACATATGGAATAATGTAGTAACCAAAAAAGTGTTAAACTGTCATGTCTTGTTATGTCTGTTCCTGTCCTTTCTCTTCACTCTGTCTCTCTCTGCTGGTCTTTTTAGGTTACCTTCTCTGTCTCTCATTCTTCAGCTGTTCTACATCTCCCCTAACTAGCTCATTCACTCCTTCCCACCTGTTGTCTCTTCCCCCTCTGATTAGGTCTCTATTTCTCTCTCTGTTCCTGCTACTTTCAGTGTCTGATTCTTGTTTGTGTTTTTGATGCCAGAAGCAAGCTGTCGTCTCGTTTGCTTCCACCTTGTCCTATCCTGTCGGAGTCTGCCTGGCAGGTGCATCCTGCATTATTCTAACGTTCTTTTTGTTCCATTGACTACGTTGGAAGAGGATTTATGCCATTCCTGTTTTTCATTAAAGAACTCTGTTTTCTGTTAAAACCGCTTTTGGGTCTTCACTCAAGTACATAACAGAAGAATCAGACCAGAAATGGACCCAGCGGCTCCGGACCCTTTTCACTCCGCCGTCGAGATCCAGGGAGCGATGCTAGGCAGACACGAGGAGGAATTGTCTGCTGCTCGACATGCCGTTGAGACCCTGGCCGTCCAAGTCTCCGACCTCACAAGACAGGTTCACCAACTCCACCTCGATCCACCGCCCACTTCCAGGGTTTCCGAGTCTCCGGAGCCCAGGATCAACAACCCGCCGTGTTACTCTGGGGAGCCCACTGAGTGCCGCTCATTCCTCACTCAGTGTGATGTGGTGTTCTCTCTCCAGCCCAACACTTACTCCAGGAGCGCAGCCCGCATCGCCACGTCATTTCTCTCCTTACCGGACGGGCGCGTGAGTGGGGCACGGCAATCTGGGAGGCGAGGGCTGAGTGTATTAACCAGTATCAGGACTTTAAGGAGGAGATGATACGGGTTTTTGACCGTTCTGTTTTTGGCGAGGAGGCTTCCAGGGCCCTGTCTTCCCTATGTCAGGGGAATAGATCCATAACGGATTATTCTATTGAGTTTCGCACTCTCGCTGCCTCTAGTGACTGGAACGAGCCGGCTTTGCTCGCTCGTTTTCTGGAGGGTCTCCTCGTCGAGGTTAAGGATGAGATCCTCTCCCGGGAGGTTCCTTCCTGTCTGGACTCCTTAATAGCTCTCGCTATTCGCATAGAGCGACGGTTTGATCTTCGTCGCCGAGCTCGTGGAAAGGAGCTCGCGTTCTCCGTTGCTCCCCTCTCCACATCACTGCCACCTGCCGCATCACTGCCACCCTCCTCCGCCGGCTCGGATGCTGAGCCTATGCAGCTGGGGGGTATCCGCATCTCGGCCAAGGAGAAGGAACGGAGAATCACCAATCGCCTCTGTCTCTACTGCGGCTCCGCTGGTCATTTTGTCACCTCATGTCCAGTAAAAGCCAGAGCTCATCAGTAAAGGGAGGGCTACTGGTGAGCGCAACTACTCAGGCCTCTCCTTCTGGATCACGCACTACCTTTCCGGTCCATCTCCGCTGGCCCGGTTCATCTGCTTCCTGCAGTGCCTTGATAGACTCTGGGGCGGAGGGCTGTTTTATGGACGAGACCTGGGCTCGGGAACATGACATTCCTCTCAGACAGTTAGGGAGCCCACGGCCTTGTTCGCTTTAGATGGTAGTTCTCTCCCCAAGATTCAGCGTGAGACGCTGCCTTTAACCCTCACTGTCTCTGGTAATCATAGCGAAACCATTTCTTTTTTAATTTTTCGTTCACCTTTTACACCTGTTGTTTTGGGTCATCCCTGGCTAGTGCGCCATAACCCTTCTATTAATTGGTCTAGTAATACTATCCTATCCTGGAATGTTTCTTGTCATGTGACCTGTTTAATGTCTGCTATCCCTCCTGTTTCCTCTGTCTCTACTTCACAGGAGGAGCCTGGCGATTTGACAGGGGTGCCGGAGGAGTATCACGATCTGCGCACGGTGTTCAGTCGTTCCAAGGCCACTTCTCTCCCTCCACACCGGTCGTATGACTGTAGTATTGATCTCCTTCCGGGAACTACTCCCCCGGGGTAGATTATACTCTCTGTCGGCTCCCGAACGTAAGGCTCTCGAGGATTATTTGTCGGTTTCGCTCAACGCCGGTACCATAGTCTCCTCTTCCTCTCCCGCCGGAGCGGGTTTTTTTTTTTTGTTCAGAAGAAGGACGGGTCCCTGCGCCCATGCGTGGATTATCGAGGGCTGAATGACATAACAGTTAAGAATCGTTATCCGCTTCCTCTTATGTCTTCAGCCTTCGAGATCCTGCAGGGAGCCAGGTTTTTCACCAAATTGGACCTTCGTAACGCCTACCATCTCGTGCGCATCAGGGAGGGGGACGAGTGGAAGACGGCGTTTAACACTCCGTTAGGGCACTTTGAATACCGGGTTCTTCCTTTCGGCCTCGTTAACGCTCCAGCTGTCTTTCAGGCACTAGTTAACGACGTCCTGAGAGACATGCTGAACATTTTTGTTTTCGTTTACATGGACGATATCCTGATTTTTTTCTCCGTCTCTCTCGATTCATGTTCAGCACGTGCGACGCGTCCTCCAGCGCCTTTTGGAGAACTGTCTTTATGTGAAGGCTGAGAAGTGCATTTTTCATGCCGCCTCTGTCCCTTTTCTCGGTTCCGTTATTTCCGCTGAGGGCATTAAGATGAATCCCGCTAAGGTCCAGGCTGTCATTGATTGGCCCGTTCCTAAGTCACGCGTCGAGCTGCAGCGCTTTCTGGGCTTCGCTAATTTCTATCGTCGTTTCATCCGTAATTTCGGTCAGGTGGCAGCTCCCCTCACAGCCCTTACTTCTGTTAAGACGTGCTTTAAGTGGTCCGTTTCCGCCCAGGGAGCTTTTGATCTTCTTAAGAATCGTTTTACATCCGCTCCTATTCTTGTTACACCTGACATCTCTAGACAGTTTGTTGTTGAGGTTGATGCGTCAGAGGTGGGCGTGGGAGCCATTCTTTCTCAGCGCTCTCTCTCTGACGGCAAGGTCCATCCTTGCGCGTTTTTCTCTCATCGCTTATCGCCGTCAGAACGTAACTATGATGTTGGTAATCGCGAACTGCTCGCCATCCGCTTAGCCCTAGGCGAATGGCGACAGTGGTTGGAGGGGGCGACCGTTCCTTTTGTCGTTTGGACTGACCATAGGAACCTTGAGTACATCCGTTCAGCCAAACGACTTAATGCGCGTCAGGCTCGTTGGGCTCTGTTTTTCGCTCGTTTCGAGTTTGTTATTTCTTATCGTCCGGGCTCAAAGAACACCAAGCCTGATGCTTTATCTCGTCTCTTCAGTTCTTCTGAGGTCTCCACCGACCCCGAGGGGATTCTCCCTGACGGGCGTGTTGTCGGGTTGACTGTCTGGGGAATTGAGAGGCAGGTAAAGCAAGCACTCGCTCACACTCCGTCGCCGCGAGCTTGTCCTAGGAACCTTCTGTTCGTTCCCGTTCCTACTCGTCCGGCCGTTCTTCAGTGGGCACACTCTGCCAAGTTAGCCGGCCACCCCGGCGTTTACGCTCGCTTCCATTCGCCAGCGTTTCTGGTGGCCCACTCGGGAACGTGACGCGCGTCGATTTGTCGCCGCTTGTTCGGTCTGCGCGCAGACTAAATCTGGGAACTCTCCTCCTGCCGGCCGTCTCAGACCGCTTCCCATTCCCTCTCGACCGTGGTCTCACATCGCTTTAGATTTTATCACCGGACTGCCTTCATCAGCGGGGAAGACAGTTATTCTTACGGTTGTCGATAGATTCTCTAAGGCGGCTCATTTCATTCCTCTCGATAAGCTCCCTTCTGCTAAGGAGACGGCTCAGATCATTATCGAGAATGTTTTCCGAATTCATGGCCTTCCGTCTGACGTCGTTTCCGACAGAGGCCCGCAGTTCACGTCTCAATTTTGGAGGAGTTTTGCCGTTTGATTGGGGCTTCCGTCAGTCTCTCGTCCGGCTTTCATCCCCAGTCTAACGGTCAAGCCGAACGGGCCAATCAGACTGTTGGTCGCATTTACGCAGTCTTTCTTTCCGTAACCCTGCGTCTTGGTCAGAACAGCTCCCCTGGGCAGAGTACGCCCACAACTCGCTTCCCTCGTCTGCTACCGGTCTATCCCCTTTTCAGAGTAGCCTCGGGTACCAGCCTCCGCTGTTCTCATCTCAGCTCGCCGAGTCCTGCGTCCCCTCCGCTCAGGCTTTTGTCCAGCGTTGCGAGCGCACCTGGAAGGGGGTCAGGTCGGCACTTTGCCGTAACAGGGCGCAGACTGTGAGGGCCGCTAATAAAGCGTAGGACCAAGAGTCCTAGATATTGTTGCGGTCAGAGAGTATGGCTCTCCACTCAGAACCTTCCCCTTAGGACAGCTTCTCGCAAGTTGGCCCCGCGGTTCATTGGTCCGTTCCGTATTTCTCAGGTCATTAATCCTGTCGCAGTGCGACTTCTTCTCCCCGCTATCTTCGTCGCGTTCACCCGGTCTTCCATGTCTCCTGTGTTAAGCCCGTTCTTCGCGCCCCGCTCGTCCCTCCCCCCCCCATCCTTGTCGAGGGCGCACCCATCTACAGGGTTCGTAAGATTTTGGACATGCGCCCTCGGGGCCGTGGTCATCAGTACCTAGTGGATTGGGAGGGGTACGGTCCTGAGGAGAGGAGTTGGGTTCCCTCTCGGGACGTGCTGGACCGTTCGCTGATCGATGATTTCCTCCGTTCCCGCCAGGTTTCCTCCTCGAGTGCGCCAGGAGGCGCTCGGTGAGTGGGGGTACTGTCATGTCTTGTTATGTCTGTTCCTGTCCTTTCTCTTCACTCTGTCTCTCTCTGCTGGTCTTTTTAGGTTACCTTCTCTGTCTCTCATTCTTCAGCTGTTCTACATCTCCCCTAACTAGCTCATTCACTCCTTCCCACCTGTTGTCTCTTCCCCCTCTGATTAGGTCTCTATTTCTCTCTCTGTTCCTGCTACTTTCAGTGTCTGATTCTTGTTTGTGTTTTTGATGCCAGAAGCAAGCTGTCGTCTCGTTTGCTTCCACCTTGTCCTATCCTGTCGGAGTCTGCCTGGCAGGTGCATCCTGCATTATTCTAACGTTCTTTTTGTTCCATTGACTACGTTGGAAGAGGATTTATGCCATTCCTGTTTTTCATTAAAGAATTCTGTTTTCTGTTAAAACCGCTTTTGGGTCTTCACTCAAGTACATAACATAAACAAAATATATTTTAGATTCTTCTAGTAGCCACCCTTTGCCTTGATGACAGCTTTTTAAAATGTAGATGTTCCAAAGGTCTGCATCATGTGTGGAAGCCATGAGATGCTAAATGTGTTCATGTTAATTAACAGTCAATTACCGTGAGACTGGCAGGTATTTTCTTGAGAATCACTGGCTCACAAAATTGCATGACCGCCACACTACATAATGTGTAAATAAATAGGTTACAAAGTATATTTATTGCTAAATCATGCCTGTTTTCACAATTTCTCTCCTTAAAATGTGTTTTTAACCTAACCCTAACTAATGAAGGCGAAGGTTGATGCGTTGGTCCACCAGGCCTTCCACGCATTTAGCCGTATGTCTCTGGAAATGAGATTAGGTGTAATGTTACATGACTTCACTTTAGAGCGTATGCCATCCTTCAGCACACAACATGTCACCCTTAATTAAGCACATGTTTATATCATATCCGACATAGCTGGTTATGTCACATTTGACATTGGTGATTGTCACAGTTATGCCACATTTATGAACCCTTTATAAAGCATGACATACAGATAGATACTTTCTACCACATTTATGAAGTGTTTATGAAGACATTATGAAGACTTTATGAAGCCTTTATAAGCTGAAAGTCATTTAAAGTGGGACTGTTATTATTTTGTATTTCATCCACTTATGTTTGTTGTGTAGAATATATTTCATTTTTTGTCATTGTTTTTTGCACTCCATGTCTGAAATGTGCTGTATAAATAAAGCTTGATTTGATTTGTAGAGTCCATGCCCCGATGAATTGAGTTTGTTCTAAAGGCAAAAGGCAACTCTATATTAGGAAGGTGCTCCTAATGTTTGGTATACTCAGTGTATATTGTCAGTCTAGCTAATTACGCAAATTGCTGCTTTCCGCTCCCATCCTCTCTGTCACTCTTTCCCCCCTCTCCTCTCTCGTTCCCTCCAGTACAGGCACAGCTCTAAAAATCTATTCTATATCTGCCCACAGCGCGAGGCTTAGAAGAGGATTCCTTCCACTATCTCTATTTTTATTAGTCTCTCTCTCTCACAGATTGGGCTGTGGCGGTCACGAAATTTCGTCAGCCTGTGATTGTCAAGCAAATAACTCTCGGTCCAACAGTAATTGAACGTTAATTAACATAAACACATTTAGCATCTCCTGGCTTCCACACAGCCTACAAGCAATTTTAAAAAGTCTAATAAATCCATGTAATATAGTCTACACCTTCACAATAAATCCATTATTTATTTTAGACAGGTCTAAAGAAGCATGATATGAAGAAAATAAAGTTTGAAAAATTGCACCGACAGAGAGGGCTGGCTCGCTTCTAGTCCTTAGGAAACCTTGCAGTAATTTGTTTGTTTTTCATGCGTTATTTCTTACATTGTTAGCCCAGAAAATGTTGTGTTATTACATACAGCCGGGAAGAACTATTGGATATCAGAGCGGCGTCAACTTTACCAGCACCAGGAATACGACTTTCCCGAAGCGGATCCTTTGTCCGCACCACCCATGGAATTTGAACTGATTCCCAGTGGTCGACCCAAAAGAACGCCGCTGGAGAAGAGGGAGTCAGAGCGGTCTTCTAGTCAGATTTCGGAGGCTTGCACACCACCCACCGCTTCTGAGTATATTGATCGCTAATGTCCAGTCCCTAGATAACAAAGTTGACGAGATCAGGGCAAGGGTAACTATCCAGAGAGACATCAGGGATTGTAACATACTCTCTCTCGGGATATACTGTTGGAGTCGATACAGCCACCTGGATTCTCAGTGCATCACGGCGACAGGAATAAACATCTCTCCGGGAAGAAGAAGGGTGGGGCTGTATGTTTCATGATTAACGACTCATGGTGTAATTGTAACAACATACAGAAACTCAAGTGCTTTTGTTCACCTGACCTAGAATTCCTCACAATCAAAAGCCGACAGTATTATCTCTCAAGAGAATTCTCTTCGGTTAATGTCACAACCGTGTTTATCCTCTCTCAAGCTGATACCACGATGGCCCTTAAGGAACTTCACTGGACTTTATGCAAACTGGAAACCATATATCCTGAGGCTGCATTTATTGTAGCTGGGGATTTTAACATAGCTAATTTTAGGAAAATTCTATCAGCATATTGACTGTAGCACTCACGCTGGAAAAACACTGGACCATTGTTACTCTAACTTCCGGGATGCACACAAGGCCCTCCCCTGCACTACTTTCGGCAAATCTGACCACCACTCAGTTTTGTCCCCCCCCTTCCTATAGGCAGAAACTCAAACAGGAAGCTAAGGACTATTCAACGCTGGTCTGTTCAATCGGAATCCACGCTTCAAGAATGTTGTGATCACACGAACTGGGATATGTCCTGGGTAGCTTCTGGGAATAATATGGACGTGTACACCAAGACGGTCACTGAATTTGTCAAGACGTGTATAGGAGATGTTGTACCCACTGTGACTATTAAAACCTACCCTCACCAGAAACAGTGAATAGATGGCAGCATTCGTGCAAAACTGAAAGCATGAAGCACCGCATTTAACAACGGCAAGGTGACGGGGAATATGGCAGAATACAAACAGAGTAGTTGTTCCCTCCACAACGGAATCAAACAGGCAAAACATCAATATTGACACAAAGTGGAGTCGCAATTCAACGGCTCAGACACAAGAAGTATGTGGCAGGGTTTACAGACAATCATGGACTACAAAAGGAAAACCAGCCACGTCACGGACATGTCTTGCTGCCAGACTGTAACAGTTCTCGTCTGTCGAAGGAGAAGCGGACCAAAATGCAGCGTGGTGGTTATTCATGTTCTTTAATGAAAAGGAACTCAACATGAAATAACTAACAATACAAAAACAACAAACGGAACGTGAAAATCTATACAGCCTATCTGGTGACAACAAACACAGAGACAGGAACAATCAAAGAAAATACTCAAAGAATATGGCTGCCTAAATATGGTTCCCAATCAGATACAACGATAAACACCTGCCTCTGATTGAGAACCACTCCAGACAGCCATAGAGTATGCTAGATACCCCCACTAAGCCACACACCCAACACCTAACAACACCCCAAGACAAAACACACCACACAAACCCATGTCACACCCCGGCCTGACCAAATAAATAAAGACAAACGCAATATATTACGACCAGGGCGTGACACAGACAAGCTAAACACTTTCTTTGCCTGCTTTGAAGATTAACACAGTGCCACCGACGCGGCCAGCTATTCATTAATTACATTCATTTTAAAATAAGTGTTATTGTTCTGCAACTACAGTGCCTTGCGAAAGTATTCGGCCCCTTGAACTTTGCGACCTTTTGCCACATTTCAGGCTTCAAACATAAATATATCAAACTGTATTTTTTTGTGAAGAATCAACTACAAGTGGGACACAATCATGAAGTGGAACGACATTTATTGGATATTTCAAACTTTTTTAACAAATCAAACACTGAAAAATTGTGCGTGCAAAATTATTCAGCCCCTTTACTTTCAGTGCAGCAAACTCTCTCCAGAAGTTCAGTGAGGATCTCTGAATGATCCAATGTTGACCTAAATGACTAATGATGATAAATACAATCCACCTGTGTGTAATAAAGTCTCCGTATAAATGCAAATGCACTGTGATAGTCTCAGAGGTCCGTTAAAAGTGCAGAGAGCATCATGAAGAACAAGGAACACACCAGGCAGGTCCGAGATACTGTTGTGAAGAAGTTTAAAGCCGGATTTGGATACAAAAAGATTTCCCAAGCTTTAAACATCCCAAGGAGCACTGTGCAATCGATAATATTGAAATGGAAGGAGTATCAGACCACTGCAAATCTACCAAGACCTGGCCGTCCCTCTAAACTTTCAGCTCATACAAGGAGAAGACTGATCAGAGATGCAGCCAAGAGGCCCATAATCACTCTGGATGAACTGCAGAGATCTACAGCTGAGGTGGGACACTCTGTCCATAGGACAACAATCAGTCGTATATTGCACAAATCTGGCCTTCATGGAAGAGTGGCAAGAAGAAAGCCATTTCGTAAAGATATCCATAAAAAGTGTCGTTTAAAGTTTGACACAAGCCACCTGGGAGACACACCAAACATGTGGAAGAATGTGCTCTGGTCAGATGAAACCAAAATTGAACTTTTTGGCAACAATGCAAAACGTTATGTTTGGCGTAAAAGCAACACAGCTCATCACCCTGAACACAACATACGCACTGTCAAACATGGTGGTGGCAGCATCATGGTTTGGGCCTGCTTTTCTTCAGCAGGGACAGGGAAGATGGTTAAAATTGATGGGAAGATGGATGGAGCCAAATACAGGACCATTCTGGAAGAAAACCTGATGGAGTCTTGGAAAAGACCTGAGACTGGGACGGAGATTTGTCTTCCAACAAGACAATGATCCAAAACATAAAGCAAAATCTACAATGGAATGGTTCAAAAATAAACATATCCAGGTGTTAGAATGGCCAAGTCAAAGTCCAGACCTGAATCCAATCGAGAATCTGTGGAAAGAACTGAAAACTGCTGTTCACAAATGCTCTCCATCCAACCTCACTGAGCTTGAGCTGTTTTGCAAGGAGGAATGGGAAAGAATTTCAGTCTCTCGATGTGCAAAACTGATAGAGACATACCCCAAGCGACTTACAGCTGTAATCGCAGCAAAAGGTGGCGCTACAAAGTATTAACTTAAGGGGGCTGAATAATTTTGCACGCCCAATTTTTCAGTTTTTGATTTGTTAAAAAAGTTTGAAATATCCAATAAATGTCGTTCCACTTCAAAATGACGTTCCACTTCAAAACAGCTTCAAAATGACCAGTGCAATAATGTACAGGCTAAACATTATTTACTTACAAAATATTGAATTTAAATATAAGAGCAAAAAAAATATCTCCTTCTCCATGCCCGATGTGAGTAAGACACATGTTAACCCTTGCAAGGCTGACGGCCCAGATGGTATCCCTAGCAGTCCTCAGAGCATGCGCAGACCAACTGGCTGATGTGTTTACAGACACATTCTATCATATTCACAAACTCCAATGTGTTTCCTTTCAAATGGTACCAAGAATATGCATATCCTTGCTTCAGGGCCTGAGCTACAGGCAGTTAGATTTGGGTATGTCATTTTAGGCAAAAATTGAAACAATACATCCCTTGATGTAACTTTAGTTGTTCTACAAAAGTTGGGCTATATGTTTTGATTTAATGATTATTTGAAAAAAGACGCTTGAAAGGTATGAGCTCTAATTTGTTTTTTTTGCACAGGCTGTACCCACTCCAATGGTTTCTCATTCACAATTTGACAAGCACTTAAAAATGGCTCGAATTTCATGGCGGCATCCCCCTTTTGGCCGTAATGCACCCTAAAAAAATCCATGTCTTTTGTGACCTTGAGTGCTGCGTGGTGCTCTTCTCCCTGAGTGTGTTGAGCAATCTGACATGGCTCTCCGTCACATGATCAGTTCTTCCTCAGACACATCGGGGACGCAACTGCGCGCGTTCCTTATCCAATTCTGAGACGCATATTGAACATATTGCAACTGTCGACATTTACTTTTCGTCAGCCAACAAGATGAGCAGGCCTAAAGAACAGCAAAAGCACTTGCCTATGTCAATTTACTATCCCCCATTGTACATAAGTCAACCGATTTTATTCTGTGTGAGAAATAAATATTACCAACATAGTTTGGGACAGTTGTGGGATGCGATAGATCCCAAATTAATACACCCACTAGCATCAAAATAAAAAAAATGTATGCAATGTGGCTGACACAACATTGATTAACTATTAGGCTATTTCTTCACATTATAAGCACAGCAATGCTATAAGCGCAAATGTTCCATTAGCGGAAAACACCATTATCAAAAGTGACAATAAAGCATGTAATTATTTTATTATCAAGGTGCATTTTTATGAAGAAAATTAACCTCCACAAACTTGAAACTCACGAGCTGCTTATATATGCCAGATAGACTCTACACCCCTTGTAAAGTGGATTAATGTGCTTAAATGTAAGAAGTTATTTTGCCACTTTAGTTGTGATACAAACCTTATTAAAACATATAGGCCCCGGGACTAGGGTACATGAGGTATGCGACAATGATTCGAAGTCACAAAAAAAGCATTGTTTCTTATGCTGGGCATCATTCACAAGTGATAATATATAATTCACAAGTGAGAGGCTAATATTGTCACCCATAAGACTATTGTTGATTTAATCTTGTCTTTACATATTCTAAATAATATGTGTGTAACATTTGTTTCGATTTAGAATGGACCATTATCATGCACCTGTATCAAAGCAGGGGCAGTGGAAAAAATACATGTAATCTAAGCACTTAAATAGTGAATGGTGGACGCTTTTCCACATGGTTTATTTTCATGCCAGCCAGATATTGCTTATATTTACAACATGAGTATAACCTGTGCTTAATATTAGGAAAGTTTAGAAATAAATATTGGAGGCCTAGCCTATAGAAAGCTGATGGGATCTTCTTCTTTTTATTAGCAGCCATCACTTGAATTGCCTATAGAAATGTTGCACAACATGAGCTCATGGGCTCTCATGAAGTGTTTGATTCGATTTTCGAAAACAATGCATTGACATCAGAGTGATTGGAGGGACAAAAGAGTGCTGAGCACCAGGCAGTTAGCAAGTTTGGTAGACTACTAATAACCTGCAGCAACATCTAAGGTTGGAGAAGCCTAATTACCGTGACTAAACGGTCATGTGGAATTTGACCGCCTTCATGACTCGTGACCACTGGTGTGGCGGTAATATGGTCACCGCAACAGACCTACTCACAGACGGCTCTGCTAAAGACAGTCCTCTCTCACTCTCTCAGAGACAGCTCTGCTACAGACAGGCCACTGACTAATGTCTACACATTCAACACTGCCCACCACCGTGGTGCCGGCACACACATGGGGTGCCAGCTGCACAATTACTCAATCGCTCATCTGGCGCACTGGAAGCCCCAGCTTTGGCCAATGATCAGGGGCCACAAGATAGAGCAGGGAGAACTGGGAAATCTCTGAGGCCAGACTACTCCCCACTGGCAAAGACAGAAAGCTCGCAAACACTGAAAGACACGGGATGGCCAAGGCAGCTGACAGCTGTCGGGCCCAGAACAGAACAGCAGAAAAGCATGGGTACCTGCCAGTTCCTGTAAGCTCAGGTTCGTTAAGGGGTCGAGGTTAGGGCAAGGGGTTTGACAGAGCTGAGGAGATGAAGAGTCTAGAGACCCAAATCTGGACCATGTCCAATGTTCTTTGTCCAATGTGATCAATCATCCATAAGCCATGGCATGTCTCTCTGAGGAGGTCCTCATTACATCATAATTAGCCATCATCATGCGTGGCCTGTCAATTGATGGTTGCTAAGCTAATCACACACAACAGCAGGGGCATAATCTGTATATTTGCTACTATGTTGAGCTTCCTTGTAGGTATATAGCCCACTGACCCAGTGAGTCCAGAGTGCACTCAATCAAACAGATTCAACTGCTTTGTTTCACATTGCAAAGGGATTTTAAAGGGACCATTCAGCGATTTTAGAAATTAAAACTTCTTAGGGATGGGGGCAGTATTTTCACGTCCGGATGAAAAGCGTGCCCAAAGTAAACTGCCTGCTACTCAGGCCCAGAAGCTAGTAATAATATAATATAATTGGTAGATTTGGATAGAAACGTTTCTAAAACTGTTAAAATAATGTTTGTGTGTATAACATAACTGATTTGGCAGGCAAACCCCGAGGACAAACCATCCAGGAATTTTTGTTGTTGTTGAGATCATAGTATTTCCCATTAGATTTCTATTGAAATCCCTATTTAATAGGAACCTGGTTGCAGTTCCTATGGCTTCCACTAGATGTCAGTCTTTAGAAATTGGTTGATGTTTTTCTTTTGAGAAAAGAAGTAGGGCTGTTCTTTGTGAGTATCAAGCCAAGTGGACTCTTCTGTTTGGTGCACGTGAACTGGAATGCGCTTCAGATTGTTTTTATCTGGTATTGAACCCAGTATATTCCGTCTTAAATTTGATCGATTATTTACGTTTTAGGATACCTTAGGTTGGATTAGGAACGTTGTTTGAAATGTTTGGACCAAGTTTACAGGTAACGCATTAGATACTTTGTAGTCATGTTGGGCGAGTTGGAACCGGTGTATTTCTGAATCAAACGCGCCAAATAAATTGACATTTTGGGGATATAAAGAAGGACATTATCGAACAAAAGGACCATTTGTGATGTTTCTAGGACATTTTGGCGTGCCAACAGAAGAAGTTTTTCAAAGGTAAGGCATTTAATATCGTTATTTCTGACTTTTGTGTTGCCACCTGCGCCACCTGCTTGAAAATTATTTTCATGAGTTTGTATGCGGGGTGCTGTCCTCAGATAATCGCATGGTCTGCTTTCGCCGTGAAGACTTTTTGAACTCTAAAACTGCGGCTGGATTAACAAGTAGTTAAGCTTTATTTTGATGTATCACACTTATATTTTTGGTTATCTTGAATATTGATATTTCTGTAGTTTGAATTTGGCACTCTACAATTTCACTGGATGTTGTCAAATTGATCCTGCCAATGGGATTGGCACTGGAAGGGATCACTAACAGGTTTTAAGATATTTAAGTTAATTCCTTACCTTGAAAGCAGTCTATGGACAAGGAGTGACCACAATCCACAATTTGGTTTTGTTAAAATAGCCACAAATGCTAATATTAGCATTTTACTTCACTGTTAAAGATCTAAATGTTTTAGAGCCCACTGGTGCAGTAAAGATATGCATAAGAGCTATACAAACAGGCCATGAAGGCACTGAGACAGAAAGGGTGCTAATTGGGTGTGTCCATGCACACTACGTATTGACACGTAAAAGTGTTCAAAGTTCTTCTAATAACCCACATGAGAAAGAGCAAGAATCTGGGCCCCCAACAAGGTCTTCAACTAGTAAAGAATGGTTAACACTGGAATCATTTATGGTGAAACTGCCACAAAGAAGCTACAGCAAACAACAAACACTTTCTTTCCCCTCGGACATCATTGCTGGTTCGATAGAACAGCAGAAAATGTTATTGCACAATGCTTCTCACCTCTGCTTGGCCAACAAAACTAAAACAATAACAACAGCGGTGGGGCCGTCAGTGGCACTCATTCCCTTATTTCAGATTCAATCTTTAACATTAAACAGGAAACCAAAATATAAATGATTATCAGAATTCAGGATAAGACCCAGATGCAGACAGCTAGAGTCACTGATGTTTATTGACCCAAACAGGGGGCAGGCAAAAGACAGGTCAAAGGCAGGCAGAGGTTTGTAATCCAGGGCAGAGTCAATAAAGTACAGAACAGCAGGCAGGCTCGGAGTCAGGACAGTCAGAGGTTCGTAAACGGGTCAGAGTCAGGCAGGTACAGAACGGCAGGCAGGCTCAGGGTCAGGGCAGGCAGAAATGGTCAGAACCGGGGAAACAGAACTTGAGAAAGGAGGGAGACAGGAAAACACGCTGGTAAGACCTGACAAGACGTACTGAGAACAGACAAACAGAGAACACAGGCCTAAATACACTGGGGATAATGAGGAAGACGGGTGACACCTGGAGGTGGGTGGAGACAAGCACAAAGACAGGTGAAACAGATCAGGAATGGATAATGGTCAATTAATTCAAGAGGAATGTTAGTATATATATATATATATATATATATATATATATATATATATATATAGCGGTGGGGCCGTCAGTGGCACTCATTAGCATAAATGACTACAGAAATATAATTATAAACAAAACAATTTGAATGACTGTCATTCAAAAACAGAATATTAGCATAAATGACTACAGAAATTTGATCAGCATATTTCTTTTAATGAGAAAATAAAGTATCATAGCAAAAAACGTGTATATATATATATATATATTATATTATATATATATATATATATATATATGTATATATATATATATATATATATATATATATATATATATATATACACGTTTTTTGCTATGATACTTTATTTTCTCATTAAAGAAATATGCTGATCAAATTTCTGTAGTCATTTATGCTAATATTCTGTTTTTGAATGACAGTCATTCAAATTGTTTTGTTTATAATTATATTTTATAATGTTATTTTTATTTTTTATTTAACTAGGCAAGTCAGTTAAGAACAAATTCTTATTTACAATGACAGCCTACCAAAAGGCAAAGTCCTCCTGTGGGGATGGGGGCTGGGATTAAAAATAAAAATGATTCAAATATATAGGACAAGAGAGACAACATAACACTACATAAAGAGAGACCTAAGACGACAACATAGCATGACAGCAAGACATGACAACACAGCATTATAGCAACACAACATGACAACAACATCGTAGCAACACGGCAGCAGCACAACATGGTAGCAGCACAAAACAGGGTACAAACATTGTTGGGCACAGACAACAGCACAAAGGGCAAGAAGGTAGAGACAACACGACATCACGCAAAGCAGCCACAACTGTCAGTATGAGTGTCCATGATTGAGTCTTTGAATGAAGAGATTGAAAATAGTCAAATTAACACACTTGTCAAGAGAATACGTGGTCATCCTGTGGCTTGGCGGACTCACTAAGCACAAACACATCTTTTGTAAATAAGTGGAGTGTTCCCCTGACTATCCATCAATTTTACAAACCAAAAAATGCTGCCATCTGCATTCCTTACCTGTTAGAGATCGGGCTACTTTTTTCAACATTCTGTTAAAAATCGCGCAACATTTCAACGTCCTGCTACTCATGCCAGGAATATAGTATATGCATATGATTAGTATGTGTGCATAGAAAACACTCTGAAGTATCTAAAACTGGTTAAATGATGTCTGTGACTATAACAGAACGTGTTTCGTGGTCAAAATTGCAAGGAAACCTGATCACAAAATCGACGAAGAAAAAATCAATCCGCCAGTCTCTGTATTGTCTATTGCAAGGTATAATAGATAACGGTCTTACAGTTCCTACAGCTTCCACACGATGTCGCCAGTGTTGTGATTTCTATGCAGCTAAATCCTTGGTCATATGAGTAATAGGCACAGCCTTTCGTCGGGTACACAGCAGTAAGAAATGGAAGGGGGAAAGTGGACTACGTTTTCCAAACTTGTTGCTATTGAATACAGATCGCTCCGTGATCAATTTGATCGTTTATTAACGTTTACTAATACCTAAAGTTGGATTACAGAAGTAGTTTGAAGTGTTTTGTCAAAGTTTATAGGGAACTTTTTAATTAAAAAAAATAACGTTGCGTTTATAAACGGTGTTTTTCCTGGATCACACAGTCTTCATAAATTGACATTTTGGGTATACAAGGACCGATTTAATCGAAAAAAAGACCCAATTGTGATGTTTATGGGACATATAGGAGTGCCAACAAAGAAGCTCGTCAAAGGTAATGAATGTTTTATATTTTATTTCTGCGTTTTGTGTAGCGCCGGCTACGCTAATTATTTTGCTTACGTCCCCTTCAGGTATTTCGGGGTGTTGCATGCTATCAGATAATAGCTTCTCATGCTTTCGCCGAAAAGCATTTTAAAAATCTGACTTGTTGGCTAGATTCACAACGAGTGTAGCTTGAAATGAGTACCCTGCATGTGTGTTTTAATGAACGTTTGAGTTTTAACAAGTGCTATTAGCATTTGGCGTAGCGCATTTGCATTTATTGTTGGCAAGGTGGGACGCTAGCGCGTCGGGTTGCCCAGAGAGGTTAATGTAAGGAATTTTAAGTGATTAACACTTTTACATTTGATACTTAAGTACATTTTAGCAATTACATTTACTTTTGATACTTATGTATATTTAAAACCAAATACTTTTAGACTTACTCGTGTAGTATTTTACTGGCGTACCTTTCTATTAAGGTATCTATACTTTTACTCAAGTATGACAATTGGGTACTTTTTCCACCACTGAAATTATGTTTCCATAATCTAGCATGGGTAGGATGGTCACCTGAATCAGGGTTAGTTTGGCAGCTGGGGTGAAAGAGGAATGATTACAATAGAGGAAACAAAGTCTAGATTTAACTTTAGCCTGCAGCTTTGATACGTGCTGAGAGAAGGACAGTGTACCATCTAGCCATACTCCCAAGTACTTGTATGAGGTGACTACCTCAAGCTCTAAAGCCTCACAGGTAGTAATACCTGTGAGATACCTGTGAGGAGAGGGGCATTCTTCTTACCAAACCACACAACCTTTTTTTGGGAGGTGTTCAGAACAAGGTTAAGGGCAGAGAAAGCTTGTTGGACAGAAAGGCTTTGTTGTAGAGAGTTTAGCACAAAATCTGGGGAGGGGCCAGTTGAGCATAAGACTGGATCATCTGCATATAAATGGATGAGATAGCTTTCTGCTGCCTGAGCTATGTTGTTGATGTAAATTGAGAAGAGCATGGGGCCTAGGATCATGTAATAATTATAATCATGTTATATACCAGTGGAGGCTTGCTGAGGGGAGGACGGCTCATAATATTGGCTGGAACGGAGTAAATGGAATGGCATCAAACACACAGACTATATGTGTTTGATGTATTTGTTACCATTCCACCAACTCCACTCCAGCCATTACCATGAGCCCGTCCTCCTCAATTAATATGCCACCAACCTCCTATGCTACTGTATGCCTCAATATATTCAGGCCATTAAAAATGTTATGCGGACTTCAGAAGCACAAATATCGTATTCTTTTCCTTTATCTATACAAATCCTGAGAAAAAATAAATCCTATCTCAATAAATGGAACAAATACGTACTGTACCTCAACAGAACAAACAATACACCATGTACGTGTACAGGGGCATTTTCCACCACTATAACCCAGATACTCTTAACACCAAAGCAACAGGGACAACCAAACCATCTAGCCGATAACTACAAAGCTTCATTGCATCAGTGTGAGAAGACAAGCAGAAGCACTGAATGACTTTCGACTGTCTCGCTGCCTGGGAAGAAAATAAACACCTTGGCTCTGATTTGACCACTTCATCATTAATCCCATTGTGGACTATTTCTATCAGCAGCAGCAGCCTTCCCACTTTCCCCCTGCTCTCCCTCACAGTGGAGTTCATTTTCCATGTCAGTCGCACAGCTGGAATACTTTCATTCCTCCACCATACATCCTGCGCACTCAGCCATAAGATTCCCATTAGACCGGGCTGCAGTCGGTGAAGGCCAGTCTCCCAATGTGTGTGTGTGTGTGTGTTTGTTTCCCCTCAACCTCCCAATGTGTTGTAGCTGCCTCCCTGCCTCCTCAAGCCCAGGTAAGCCCACACACCGAGTGGCCATTAGATTCCCATAAGGAGAGACTGTGAGAGAAAGGAGAGGATGCCCCATCCCAAATGAAGTATTGTTGTGGTAAATGGGTCCTGCTGCATATGTGAGTGAAGGGTTGGATGACATCTGTATTACTATGGGTAAATAAACAATTTGAAGAAACCCCTGTTTTGACATTAAGGGAAATGAATGTACAATTTTTTTCGAAAAGTTAAACCTGGTCAACCTTGCCGAGTACCTTACAGCCCATTATAAGGTTCAGCACATGATAGGAGACAATGACACAATTGTCTTGTAAAAATAATCATACATTCCTTCCCCTGCTATGGAATTCTGCTTTAAAAAAATATATATATACATACATACATACATACATACATACATACATACATGTGTAATGGCTGGCTACATTAGCATTGTGAATTCCTCGATGGGATCTGAAGTACTGTCATTGGAGACACAAAGTGGTATTGACGTTAATTCTATGTATGTTGGGCTTTCTTGGTCTGCAGTGGCAGTGATGGACCGTGTTAAAGGCCTACACATGGACCACAAATTGTTTTGCTGAATAAGATAATATTTTGGGGGCTGAACTATTTAACTTGCGAGGAAGTCGTTAACACACAGATCTCAGATTTGTTCCATACCAACTTTCAGGGAGGCTGACAACGTCGGGAGCAGTAATTAAATGGATTGTCTCCGTATCAGACATCACAAACTTACACTGCAAACAAATAGGCGACGAAGCCGCTTCCACCCTTTCGGTTTCATATCCCTAGAGCCACATGTTCGCATTAGAAATCTGTAATGGTTCCGTAACGGCAGATGCTGGGAGACGGGAAGCAAGTACATGGTGAGGATTTAATAATAAATAGACATGAAACTAAACAAGAACAGCGTCTGGACAAGAGAAACAAAACAACATCAATGCAGACACGGGAATGAAACTTAGGAAGTGACAGATATAGGGGAGGCATTCAATGACGTGATGGAGTCCAGGTGAGTCCGATGAAGTGCTGGTTCACGTAACGATGGTGACAGGTGTGCGTAATGATAAGCAGCCTGGCGACCTTGAGTGCCAGAGAGGGGGAGCGGCAGCAGAAGTGACATAAATCACTGTGTGCTTCGCAAATGTCTCCCTATTCTCTAAATGGGGAAGTGCACAATATAGGGAATAGGGTGTCATTTGGGACGAAGATTGAAAATACAGTGTGCAAATGGCTCCTCTGTGAAATGCAAAACTTAGAGCATCAACAGTGGTTTGCATAGTGGGCTACATAAATACTATATCATCCAGTGAACTTTGATGATCTGACAAGCGAGGTGACGCATTGTCATGTCGCTGCTAAAATACAGCTTTTGCTTGATTTGTGTCTCTACCATTGGCCCGTCTCATTGATAGTCATTAAGGCTGGGTTAGCTGCATGTTGTTCTTGGTGTACACTTGGGATAAACACTTTATTTTAACATTGTGAAATGTCAGCATATTAGTATAGAGAATTATTTCTTTCAGCTTTTTTTTCTTTCATCACATTCCCAGTGGGTCAGACGTTTACATACACTCAATTAATATTTGGTAGCATTGCCATTAAATAGTTTAATAACTTGGGTCAAACATTTTGGGTAGCCTTCCACAAGCTTCCCACAATAAGTTAGGAGAATTTTGGCCCATTCCTCCTGACAGAGCTGGTGTAACTTATTCAGGTTTGTAAGCCTCCTTACTCACAAATGCTTTTTCAGTTCTGCCCACAGATTGTCTATAGGGTTGAGGTCAGGGATTTGTGATGGCCACTCCAATACCTTGACTTTGTTGTCCTTAAGGCATTATGCCACAACTTTGGAAGTATGCTTGGGGTCATTGTCCATTTGGAAGACCCAAGCTTTAACTTCTAACTTGACTGATGTCTTGAGATGTTGCTTCAATATATCCACATAATTGTCCTCCTCATGATGCCATCTATTTTGTGAAGTGCACCAGACCCTCCTGCAGCAAAGCACCACCACAACATGATGCTGCCACAACTGTGCTTCACGGTTCGGATGGTGTTCTTTGGCTTGCAAGCATCCCCCTTTTCCTCCAAACATAACTATGATCATTATGGCGAAACAGTTCCATTTTTGTTTCATCAGACCAGAGGACATTTCTCCAAAAAGTATGATCTTTATCCCCATGTGCAGTTGCAAACCGTAGTCTGGCTTTTTTATGGCGATTTTGGAGCAGCAGCTTCTCTTTGCTGAGCGGCCTTTCAGGTTATGTCGACATAGGACTGGTTTTACTGTGGATATGGATACTTTTGTACCTGTTTCCTCCAGCATCTTCACAAGTCCTTTGCTGTTGTTCTGGGATTGATTTGCACTTTTCGCACCAAAATACATTAATCTCTAGGAGACCGAACTCATCTCCTTCCTGAGCGGTATGACGGCTGCGTGGTCCCATGGTGTTTATACGTGCATACTATTGTTTGTAAAAATGAACATGGTACCTACAGGCATTTGAAAATCCCTTCCAAAGATGAACCAGACTTGTGGAGGTCTAGAATTATTTTTCTGAGGTTTTGGCTGATTTCTTTAGATTTCCCTATGATGTCAAGGAAACAGGCACTGGGTTTGAAGGTAGGCCTTGAAATACATCCACAGGTACACCTCCAATTACTCCAATTATATCAATTAGCCTATCAGAAGCTTCTAAATCCATGACATAATTTTTTCCAAGCTGATTAAATGCACAGTCAACTTAGTGTATGTAAACGTCTGACCCACTGGAATTGTGATACAGTTAATTATAAGTGACATAATCTGTCTGTAAACAATTGTTGGGAAAATTACTTGTGTCATGCAGAAATTTGTGGAGTGGTTGAAAAGCGAGTTTAAATGACTCCAACCTAAGTGTATGTAAACTTCAGACATCAGACATATATATATATATATATATATATATATATATATATATATATATATATATATATATATATATATATATATACATATATATATATATGGTCTAATAGAGGATCTAAGAAGGCTTCATTTTAAACCTTACGGTACTTTAAAAGTAGGCCTGGATTTATGAACTCGACAATCTCTAGATAAAGGGTTTCAATACACAGACTCCTTCCCCGTTCATTCACATAGCAAGAGTAATGCCAATAATGTATAACTAACCCAAGATGGACCACAGCCTGTCATTTCCAATGGGAGAAAAGTAATCATAGTGGACAGAACAAGCAAGCAGGTGAGCAGAGCCAAACATGTGCTAGCGTGGCGTGTTCTAGCATGTAATTGCATACATCCGTGAGGTACTGCGCGTGTGCAATAACTCAATCAGCAACGCAATTTATTTGAAACTTTGACAAAGAGTAAAGTCTACAAAACTTAGTCCACTCTGTTTGGAACAGATTCTAGTTTTGGGAACAGAAAACTGTAATGAGATTAAATGCTTCCTAGATGAGAAAAGTTGCAGAATGTCAGCCAAAATCATCTCACTTCATCTTCTACCACTGCCGGCCACTGTGGGAAATGCCAAGCGGATGCTTTAGATTTATATATCCGGTGAAACATCTAACCCCTTATTCTGTGGTAATAATCCATACCCTCACACACATTGTCCCCAACATGATTGACAGGCCCATTACATGACTCACCATTATGATATAAGCTAATCAATCTATTCGTTGTATTTCATCAAGGCAAAAATAGGCAATCTTTTGCATAAAATGACTAGGATGTCGGAGTGATTTGAAGGAGGAAAAGGGCAGGATTTTAATTGGCTGAGTGGGAAAGCGAGATCGTTGAGAGGAATCTACTTCAGGAGGTGTTTGGTAAAAGTGTTTTATCCTTACTTTCTCATCTAAAAGAAATGAATGAGACATTTAACAGTGATGCAATGAATATGCCATAATGTGCATCATTTTGCATGTACTTCCTAACTGATGATAATCAGATTATGAATACTATGAATATACAATTCCCAGAAAATATTCAAATCCTTCCAGCACAGTTCTCTTTCTTCTTCATCTTTGAGAATACAATACGCACGAACACATCAAGCCACTCAAAATGTAATTTGGCTAAATACACCCATAAATAATTTGCTGTCCAATTTTGAACTTTTGATTTATCAGTACCAGTACACCCGGAAGAAATTATAAGTGGTACCACTAATTCCAGTGATTCTGTACTACCAATACATGCCTGCCAGACAAACTAATCCTACAGCACTGTTCTGCCACTGTATCTAAGATGCATCTGCTGCTTGACCCTTCTCTCAAATCCAGCTAGCGGTGTTTCAAAGCTGACTGATATAGTAGAGATACAGACTGTATTGTCTTTACTATCATTAAATTGAAGACTTGGTTTTTATCAAAGATTCTCTGTAATTAGTATTACGCGATCAAACTGATTAATCATGTAACTGTAATTAACTAGGAAGTCGGGGCACCAAGGAAAATATTCAGATTACAAAGTTATAATTTTCCAATATCACCTTTCAGATATTTTCATATCTGATGCATAGTCTTCTGATTAATGAATTATTTACTTTACCTCACGTTAGTCTCATTCCAAACATCGTAAATGGTTGGTTATCTGCACAAACCCAGTCTTCACTATGAGTCATCCATACATCAATTGTCTTAAATCATTTATTTATTACTAACTAAGTAATTCACAGAAATGCATCAACAAACACAGTAAATATTGTTACAAGAAATGATAGGGAAATGTGCCCTAGTGGGCTAAACTGGCATAGCGACTTGTTAGATAAAAGGGAAGTGGGGGTTGACTAAGAAGTCACAGAGTTAATAATTATAACAATTGAAAAGCTACTACTTCACACATGAACGCTCACTTATTCGGGAACAATTGCAATCAATATATATATTTACTCTGTGTGTCGTCTTGATCTTTGTTGAGAAGTTATTTTGTAGAATTGTCCGTCACTCTCGCTCTCTCTCTGTCTGTCGTGGTTAGAGGGGATTGTTCAGAGTGACATTCATTCATGTTGTAGAATGGATGTTTCAGAGGTTGTCGTTCTTCGTGTTCAATGATACCGAATTCCTAGCTGCAGACTAGTAATTTATATCAAAGACTTGTTCTTATTCTGTCGGTATCGATAGTCTAAGAGTTTAACCACGTAGTATGGTTAAAAGATTCAGCAATGGTCTGCAACCTTCGTCCACTCGTAATAGAGAAAATCATGGTCTGCTGAGAATTTCTCAAAGTTGGGTTTTATTCGGAATTGCAGAAAAGGGGCTGCCCAGGATGCCTGACCCTAACTGGGCTCATGTGCGGTCCTCTGATTTAGTTCAACTCAAAAGGGAATTGGAGTTTCCTTCATTAAACAGTCCAAAATCACATTACACAATTTTACAAACATTATCATACTCACTCATTCATCTTATACAACATTTAGATGTAAACCTCATATCAGAGGCTATTATATAAACAGTGTTATGGTAATGTGGCCACACTGTCTCCCATGAGCTTCCCCAAGTTGTAACAAACGGACCAGTTCGTAGCTGGATTCTTCACAGATCTTTTATACTTTCTCCAGAACATGAAATTTGTTCAGACCTCAAGTTCTGTGAGGTGGAAGAAATTCCTTTGTTCTCTATGAAAATTAACTCTGTCTCAAATACTGTGTGGCCATGAGGCAGTGTCTTCTCCTCAGGAATTTACGACCTCTCTCTGACCACAGCAGTCTGGTTGTAGAAGCAGAGAGCGAGGGATGGTGCTCGCTGTACCCAAAGAGTGCAACGTCATGACAAGACACTATCCTTGATGAACATACTGTAACGATCTGCGACAGTGCAAAGGCCTTGCAGGTCTTGAACCCCTTACAATAAAATGAAGAAACATTCCAGAATGTTACTCGTGTTCAGAAATTAGTCGCAGGCACAAGGGCTTATAGGTAGGCTCACTCACCCCTGAACTTATCAGGAAACCCCAATTCCCTGAAACAACGAGAGACCAAGCAAGGTCTGTGCCTACCTAGGAAATTGCCTGACACACAAAACAAAAATCCACTTGCACTCTGCACTCCACTCTGCTCGAGTCTGAATCATACCTTTGAAAACCGAGAGCCGGTGTTGCACCCCATTGGAACTGCACCACAGTAATCAACGGACGATAGGAACAGTGTGCCAGGAAAGTGTGAATACCCATTATGGTGACCACAATCATTATTACAGTATTACTATTATTGTTACCATCATAAACCACATTATAGCCATCAGGAGCCTATCAGAAACTCTGTGTGAGGCCGCCAGTAGCGTGTGGACGGATTTCAAGTCAGCTCGAGGTGGATATGCAGTACTGTATGTGGTTTCAATGAAGTAGAGCTCTAGGCTAAGAATAAATATCATATTTTAGTGGCAAAAAAGCAATGTACTGTATCTTATGAAATTGCCTTGATACATGCTATAACCAAGGTTTTCGACTCCGTCAATCACCGCATTCTTATCGGCAGGCTCAATAGCCTTGGTTTCTCAAATGACTGCCTCACCTGGTTCACAAACTACTTCTCAGATAGAGTTCAGTGTGTCAAATCGGAGGGCCTGTTGTCCGGACCTCTGGCAGTCTCTATGGTGGTGCCACAGGGTTCAATTCTCGGGCTTACTCTTTTCTCTGCATATATCAATGATCTCGCTCTTGCTGCTTGGGATTCTTTGAAGCATCTCTACACAGATGACACCATTCTGGATACATCTGGCCCATCTTTGGACACTGTGTTAACAAATCTCCAAACAAGCTTCAATGCCATACAACACTCCTTCTGTGGCCTCCGACTGCATTTAAATACTAGTTAAACTAATATGGGGCTCTTCAACCAAAGCCCCATATACTACCCACCACTGCAACCTGTATGCTCTCGTTGGCTGGCCCTCACTATATTTTCATCGCCAAATCCACTGGCTCCAGGTCATCTATAAGTCTTTGCTAGGTAAATCCCCACCTTATCTCAGCTCACTGGTCACCATAGCAACACCCACCTGTAGCACGCACTCCAGTAGGTATAGTTCACTGGTCATTCTCAAAGCCAACACTTTCTTTGGCCGCCTTTCCTTCTAGTTCTCTGCTGCCGATGACTGGGACAAATTGCAAAAATCACTGAAGCTGGAGACTTATATCCCCCTCGCTAAATTTAAGCATCAGCTGTCAGAGCAGCTTACCGACCACTGTACCTGTACACAGACAATCTGTAAATAGCACACCTCATCCCCATATTGTTATTTATCTTTTTGCTCTTTTTCATCCCAGTATCTCTACTTGCACATCATCATCTGCACATCTATCACTCCAGTGTTAATGCTAAATTGAAATTATTTCGCCTCTATGGCCTATTTATTGCCTTACCTCCCTAATCTTCTACATTTGCACACACTGTACATATAGTACATATATTTTTCTATTGTGTTATTGACTGTACACTTCTTTATGTGTAACGTGTAATGTTGTTTTGCTTTGTTTTATCTTGGCCAGGTCGCAGTTGTTCTCAACTGGCCTACCTGGTTAAATAAAGGTGAAATAAAATAAATGAAAAATAACTGAGGGCAAAATGTATTAAAATGTTAACAAAACAATTAAATCCATGCAGTGAATAACTTCACAGAGATGACCCTTTTCAAAATGTATTATGCTGGCCTGCTGCCAAGCCCACGGTCAACATGAGACAACAGGAACTTTTTATGCAGAGTTTCACTTCAAAGCTTGTAACGTATGTTAAGGAGTCAGTGACGTCTTAAAGGGAAACTTCACTGCCATACACTATTTGGGGTGTTTTTGTAGTCTCGCTACATAATTATGAGTAATGAGAGGTGTTTCAGACATAATTCATTATTATTTAAATTTTCACGCCGGGAGAGTTCAACCAATGGCATCATCGGTTGATTGAGCCTGCTGTCTGATCTAAAAAATGAATGGAGTCCTGTTTTGTAGCAATTGTTGTGGCCTTTGTGTTTTGCGGATTGCCTCGATCAAGCTAGCAGCGAATAGGTATGGTTGTCTTTGTTCAATTGAGCCATTGTTGTTGCAGGATATCTATGTTGACTAATTTTCCCTGGCTTTGTAAAGACTACAGCCAGCAGGAGCCGTTACTTCTCTGTCCAATTTTATTCCCACTCTTGAAGGCGGACTTTTCTAAACGGGGACGGTACTAGTTTCTCCAGGTTCACGGGAGCTATGTTACAGTGCACTGCCTATCTCAGATGATTCTTATTTCCAAAAAGAGCTGTACGACGAAACATTTTTTTTAATGTAAAAGAACATACAGCCCTATTTATTTGATCTGGAAAACACTGAAAGGGAGTTGAGACAGCGAGAAAAATAATTGTGAGACCAGCAAGCAGTGGTGGCAGCCTAGACCAGCTGGACTAGGAGGGCAAATGACAAATTAGTAAGTTGTTTCGCAGTCAGTAGCTTGCTAGCAATTTAAGACATATTTTTACACGAGGCCATGTTGTTCAGTACAGTACAATTTCGGGATTGATTTGGGATACCGGGGCTTGCTAGTACCACTACAAGCCAAACTAGCTAAGTTTCCACAATGTCTCAGAGCTCTACTTTGACCTCATCACTTGTTTTTTCTCTGACATGCACTGTCAACTGTGGAGCTTTATATAGACAAGTGTGTGCCTTTCCAAATCAATTGAATGTATGTCCAATCAATTGAATTTACCACAGGTGGACTCCAATTAAGTTGTAGAAACATATCAAGAATGATCATTGGAAACAGGATGCACCTGAGCTCAATTTCGAGTCTCATAGCAAAGGGTCTGAATAATTATGTAGATAAGGTATTTCATTTATTTTCTTAAACATGTTTTTATACAAAAAAAAACATCTAAAAACCTGTTTTTGCTTTGTCTTTATGGGGTACTGTGTGTGATGAGGATTTTCATTTTATTTAATACATTTTAGAATACGGCTGTAACGTAACATAATGTGGAAAATGTGAAAGGGTCTGAACAATTTCCGAATGCACTCAATTGTTTCGATAATAAAATAGTTCAATTGAAACTTAAATAAACAGTTCCCGGAAATCCTAGATGAATTTGTGCAGGACTCTAGTGGGAGAGTAGAGAGACTCTCGGACAGAAACATTCACTCCTCCATTAATTTACAAAACAATAGTCTAATAGCTCAGTTAGGTGTGAATGCTGTGGTCAGTCATCTGAGCGAAGATAGGAACGCAGACTGATTACTCAAAATAGACATTAGATTGTCGCCACCGCAGTTCACAATGCACTAGCAAAACGTGAGAATACTGTGAATACTGATGAAAGCTGATAGTAAGAGTGCGTAATTTGGTTCTAAGCCTTCCCCAAACGATTGCCCTAACATTACCCACTTGGAATGAATGCCTACATTTTTAACCTTCGAGTTGTTTCTGTTCTTAACCCTGTAACCACCCAGAAAGAAGGCAAAAAGAAGGATCCTCTGATGATTATATGCATATACTGTTAATATATGTCCCTTTAAGTTGCTTTGGGACTGGAATTGAACTAAATAGATAACAACAATAGAAAAAAGCATCTGGTGGCATTGGTAGAGAGTCAGGCGGAGAATGACTCGTTAAAGAGAGCGAGGGAAGAGATGATGATCACAATCAGGTTTGGGCGGAGTATAGGACTATGCACTAACTGTGAATGTCCAATGTGAGTGCCCTTTGCTCAATATAAGGGTTCAGCAATATAATGTTGAACTACAGAAAACTTGGGACCCTCTTCTTTTCAAAATTAACAACAGAGTGAAAGTGCACTGTAAACACGCTACAAAGCTGTGGGCCGGGCCACCTGTTATCTATTCATTCAATAAATTGGAATACAAAAGATGCCATCCATAAAACAGGTACTGTTAGATTACAATCTTTTTTTTCTGACCGGATCAGTGTAAACACAAATACAATAATAATTTATTATTCTAGGTTATTCTAGGAAAAAGTTATATTATAAAGCAGAGACCATGTGCACAATTGTTTGTGTAATTTGGAAAAACTAGATTAATTAATAACCTTGGAGTATGCTGTTTCTGATAGTGTATAACAATCAAAATGTCTGGCCTGCATAGACCTCTGTAGGTTTATTTGGAAAAGTATGGAAGCACCAACAAACTTCCCTCTGGTGTTTCAAACGACCATTATTGGCAACAATGGCTGACAGTAAAATACTATGATGTTGTGCACTGCAAATTGCTCCCGAGTGGTGCAGCGGTCTAAGGCAATGCATCTCAGTGCTTGAGGTGTCGCTACAGACACCCTGGTTCAAATCCAGGCTGTATCACAACCGGCCGTGATTGGGAGTCCCATACAGCGGCGCCGTCTGGGTTTGGTCGGTGTAGGCCGTCATTGTAAATAAGAATTTGTTCTTAATAACTGACTTGCCTAGTTAGATAAAGGTTAAAACATTTTTTATTATTACGTGCACTTCCATCCCACGGCATCCCACACACTATACTGCAGTATAACGCATCTACTAAATGAAGACCTAATCTACTGTTTTATTGAAACATGTTTACTTGCCAACAAATTAAAGTTTAAATGATACACAAACTCCCTGCATCATTTGTTTTAGCAGTACGATTTTAGCTAGTTTATCCAAGTACATTTCACAAATGTCAAAATGAATTGATCCAGAAGTTGAACAGTTTTTTGATGCAGTTGGAATCATTTAATCACTTGTCAGTACACTTGTAAAACAATATTTACTTACTTAGTTTTTTATATATATAGTTTATATATATATATATATATATATGTGTGTGTACAAGAGCGAGCAATAGAGCTAGCAATATCTACTCCATAATGCTGTGAGTACACTAGGCATTCAGTCTTATACTACATCATCAGTCTAACTGAATATGAATGTTGTGTTGGCTGAATGTTCCAAGCAGGTTCAAAAATGTTCTTCAGCTGGTGAACCTCGTCTTGTGTTCGGTAATGACAGCTGGTTTAGCAGGCTTTGTTGGCAGCGGTGTTAAGTTTGAGGAGCTGTGGCCCCTTGTAGACAACTGTCTGGTACTTTCTGCACTCCAAAGCCAGGTGGATAAGCCTCTCCCTGAAGTGGTGGGTTCTGGGCTCGTAAACATCATTCTCTCCCCACTGCTTCGACCTCTTGCAGAAGATTTGTTTGTATTGCAAGTCTCCTGTAAAGACATGAAGACTGATCATGAGGGTGTGAAACCATACTTTAAACCATGTTAATCTGGAAATTAAATAAAGGTAAAGTAGCCTGGAATGTGTTTTTCAACATCCAGAATCAAATATGGGGCATTGAGATGGACTGTTGTGAAAAGTTTGTGGGGGGATAGACAATCTAGTCATGGATTGTTGTGTTTGATCACCTACAGTTGTGCTGTCGAGTAGACTAGAATGGCCAACAATAGAGTGAATAGGCTAAAAGAGTATACCAACAGCCCCTTCCACACGTGAAAGAACTGACTACAAGGGTGTGAAAACTTTGAAGAGCACTTGGTTTGTAGACATTTTGGTGTATTGGTGAATATCCTTTCTCAAGAGGGTATTGTGCTTTGATAAATACCTTTGGCTATCCTGGTTAGTTTCCTGGTTAGTTTCCGATGTTGAGCTTGAACTTGTTCCCGGCTGAAAGCTTTCATCTAATGGATCTACAGGCTCTGTACTACTAAATCTGGTGTCAAGGTCATTGTCATCATCTACAGTGGGGCAAAAAAGTATTTAGTCAGCCACCATTGTGCAAGTTCTCCCACTTAAAAAGATGAGAGAGGCCTGTAATTTGCCTGTGAAGCCCTTTTGTGCAAAGCAATGCTGACGGCACGTGTTTCCTTGCAGGTAACCATGGATGACAGAGGAAGAACAATGATTCCAAGCACCACCCTCCCTTTGAAGCTTCCAGTCTGTTATTCAAACTCAATCAGCATGACAGAGTGATCTCCAGACTTGTCCTCATCAACACTCACACCGTGTTAACAAGAGAATCACTGACATGATGTCAGCTTGTGGCAGGGCTGAAATGCAGTGGAAATGGTAGTTGGGGATTCAGTTCATTTGCTTGTCAAATAGGGACTTTGCAATTAATTGCAATTCATCTGATCACTCTTCATAACATTCTGGAGTATATGCAAATTTCCATCATACAAACTGAGGCAGCAGACTTTGTGAAAATCAATATTTGTTTCGTTCTCAAAACTTTTGGCAACGACTGTATATATTTAGAGTGAGCTTGATTGTTACATCTACTGCATGCACACAACAGAAAATAACCGGCACATTAGCAGTGGCTAAGCCACTGCCAGCATGACACCCGTAAACAAAACAGAATTGTGTTAATCACATGCTGAAAACATTTAGATAGGAGGGAGGGAGTGCATAGGTGTAGAAAAGTATAGACCAGAGTGTAGAGAAGAGGATAATTACAGTCTAAATAGCTGCTTTCAAACTTCCTGCTTTCTTTTTTCTTAAGTAGCGGCAAAATATTCTCCCTCTGCTGCTTCATTAGGTCCTTTGTTGAGCAGTTAGCAATGTCAAAGAGGAGATAGAGAGACGGGGTAGTGAAGCGAGAGGGGGAAAATATTATAAATTGCCTAGAGCCCTTGCCTTCAGTGTCAGATCATGCACCCCTATTAGCTCTTAGGAAGGTTTCCAGAGTGTCTGCGGCCACTATAACTCAAAGTCCACCAGTCTGACAGACGAATGCCCAGAGAAACAGGGTCAAAGGCTTCCCCAGTTCTGACAGACTTAAAGGCATCGACAAGAGGGAGAGAGATCAGGCTTTCTTAACTGACATACAGGTGTACTTATAAGAGAGGGAAAATCCATATTTCGTTTTTTTACTTAGCTATTCTCAAATACAAAATATCATCCTCACACGAGAGACAGTAGTGATCTTGCCATTTGGTCTAATTTAGCCAAAGCTTGTTCTCCTCTCTCTCTCTTTCTCTCTCTCTCTCATGGTCATTTCTCTTTTGCTTTTTTTCTCTCTCTTCTTCCCTTTCTCAAACCCTCTTTACCATTCCACATGGCACGCTGAAATTGTTATTTCCAAGTCATTATCTTATTTGTGCGTCTCCACTCGACTGCAAATACTCCAGATATTCCATCCTTCTCCTCAAGTAGCTACACTGCACCAAAGCTTCAGATCAATGGGGAGAGGGGTTTCTTTTGGTTTGTAGATAAGGCAGTCAGTGCTTGCTGGGGTTACGGTACAGAATATAGAGTGCTAATTGGAAATTTGGTGAAGTTTGACAGAGGAGTGCCTTTAGAGAAAATGGAATCTCGATCTGCAAGACCAGTGTGGCTATGAGGAATCTGGGCTGGATAACAAGACAAATTAACAAGTCTTGCCTGGACTTTGCACATGTTCATCAAGCTCCTATTTGAAATAGTAAGATACTCCTGATTTACTAAACAATGAAGCAAAAAACACAGGTGATCCTACCTAACAATTCTAAGGAGAGAGAACATTTTTGTAATGTTACCTGTAATATTCCCCTCATGTTTGAGTGTCCAGTTTGCCATTGGTTAGGGGAACATTCTATGTTAGCACAAACCTTCTGGAAGTCGCTCTGGATAAGAGCGTCTGCTAAATGACTTAAATGTAATGTAATGTAATGAAACATTTTTGGAAGTTTTAGTGTTAAAGTTAGGAGAAAATTCCCTTCATGTCAAGTAGAACTTATTTAAAACATGGTTACAATGTTCTCAGTATATGCACCATTGATGTTCTAGACAAGTTTTATGAGACGTTGAAAGAACATTCATGTGTCCAGTTTTCTAACGGTTATGAGAATATTCCATCAACATTCCACCAAACATGGCTGCCATGTTCTCCGAATTTCCAAAGGGGAAACCTAGTCAGTTGCACAGCTGAATGCATTTAACATAGCCCCTCTGATATTAATGTGCTAGAAACATTTCTTGGGATTTTGCAAGAACATTCCTGTGTCCAGTTTTCTAAGGGTTCACAGAGTAGTCCATCAAGTAAGGAAAGCAGGTGAGTTCAAATTCAGGCCACCAACACCAAAGACAAATGTTCTAACCCCTGTTCCAATAAGGGATATCTCTAGAGCATGTGCTTATTGCACCAGAATAGTTAGACCCTGTCCAGAAGAAAAGATAAACCCTCCTCCCTAGGCACTTGTATAGATCTGAAACAACTTGATAGGTGTAATCAATAAGGTGAATACACTTTGAAATAAATCTCAGCTCTATTGAACATACACTCAAAAACATTTTGTGATCATAGTGATTGAGGAGTATCATTAAAACATGTTAATATGCCACACCAAAATTAGACAGAAAGTCCTTTGCGGAAATACGTTCATAAAATCAATTATGAAAATAGTCAGATTAAGTGACGCCTGACGTATCCATTACAACCGACACGATCAGGAGCCGCCGATAGAGCAACCACCATGAGTAACCAGAGACTCTCCGATGAACTGACTCTCCCGCAGATGGACTGACGATTCCAACAGAGAAGATCACAATGACATATGGGCGTAAATATATATCGATTGCAATTATTCCCGAATGAGTGAGCGTTCATGTGCAAAGGATTAGCAAAGTTTAGCATTTAAATTACTATAATTATCAACTGTGTGTTGTGATCCCTTTTGTCTTCCCTGTTCCTTTCTCAGTCCACACCCCCTTCCCTTTGTCCACCAACCCGTCATATCGGTAGTAGTAACCAATATCTACTGTTTGTTTGTTTATGCATTTCTGTGATTATTTAGATGGTTAGCAAATAAATGATTAAGCTAACTGGTGTATGGATGCTTCATAGTAAAGGCTGGGTTTGTGCAGATAACCAACAATTTATGACATTCAGATGAGACTGACGTGAGGTAAAGAATAATTCATTAATAGAAGACTAATTGATCAGATTTTTAAATATCTGAAGAGTTCTATTCTGAAAAGTATAACTTTGTAATGTGAAGATTTTCCGTAGTGCCCCGACTTCCTAGTTAATTCAATTTACATGATTACATAATAATAATTACAGAGAATTGATTTGATAAAATAACAGTCTTCACCTTTAATGATGCCAAAGACACGGCAATGGTCACCATGTTCTGTGGTGCCATTGTGCCATGAGGTCGCCTAGGCAGAGTGCTCTGAAAATGTTGTACATACAGTATATTCATAGTTTTAGTTTCAAGTGGTATATCGGCCAACTAAATGCTTACTTGTAGGTTCCTTCTCGACAATGCAAAAAAAATAAATAAATGGCAGTAGAACAGAATAAAGATTTTTAACATAAGTATAATGCAGGAAGGGACAATTTATAGTACAATATTACATGTGTATTGGGGAAGGTGGGGATGGGGGGCAAGTGTATAAATTGAGCTGTAAAATAAGTCTGGTAGCAGCAGTTGCGATGTGGGCCATGGTGCTTTCCTCGCTCAACGTTTTTCATTCAATTTTTTCACCCTGGATACTTTCTGGACATAGTTCTACAGGACCTCCACTCGCTGAAAAAGCTAAGTAGTAACATTAACGCTATGCCATCTAATTTCAGTTGCTGTACTCAAAATATGAAGGAGAACTATCACCTTAGGGTGAGGATAGCCGAGTTGCAAGCCCAGCTTCAGACGCAATCGTTAGGCAAGGTCAATTTAAGTGTAGGAAATGATGAAACAGTGTCTGTGTCACCAGTAAGTACAGATAGTAGTAAAATCCCCCCAATGTTAGGATGAAACATTCAGAGGTCAACAAGCGCAACATTGCTAGAAAGATGTGTCGGAATCGAGTAATTGTCTCTGGCCCCCTCCCAGTTGGGTGGAGTGATGAGCTCTACGGCAGTCTCACAACTCAATTGCTGGTTGAAAAACTGTTTCTGCCCCTCCCAAAATATACTATTTGTAGATAATTGGCCCTCTTTCTGGGATTCACCTACAAACAGGACCAACTTGATGGCACTGAAGGGGATGGCTGGCGTTTTATTGGCTCTTAACCAAACATGCTATTTTGTTCGTTTTTTTGCATTGTTTTTAACTTATTTTGTACATAATGTTGCTGCTACCGTCTCTTACAACCAAAAATCTTTTGGACATCAGATCAGCGTTTACTCACCTCGAATTGGACAAATAATTCTTCTTTAATGAGTCGGACGGGAAGGATATACTCCAAACACCAGAACAGGGATCAGGGTGCCTTTTGAGGAAAAGGCGATAAGTGGCAAATCCGCCTTTGCCATCCATACGGCTAGCTGGTTATTAAAAATGCATACAGAAGGAATGAGATTCAACGCCACGGAAAAGACTGTCATTGGGATCTGTACCAAAAACAAGACAAGCATGGTTTGGTTTTCAATCACTGGAAAACAAATGTGACGAACTGAAATCATGTAAGGTGGGGAGAGCAAGTATTTGATACACTGCCGATTTTGCAGGTTTTCCTACTTACAAAGCATGTAGATGTCTGTCATTTTTATCATAGGTACACTTCAACTGTGAGAGACGGAATCTAAAACATCACATTGTATGATTTTTAAGTAATTAATTTGCATTTTATTGCATGACTTAATATTTGAACAACGACCAACCAGTAAGAATTCCAGCTCTCACAGACCTGTCAGTTTTTCTTTAAGAAGCCCTCCTGTTCTCCACTCATTACCTGTATTAACTGCACCTGTTTGAACTTGTTACCTGTATAAAAGACACCTGTCCACACACTCAATCAAACAGACTCCAACCTTTCCACAATGGCCAAGACCAGGGAGCTGTGTAAGGACATCAGTGTTAAATTGTAGACCTGCACAAGGCTGGGATGGGCTACAGGACAATAGGCAAGCAGCTTGGTGAGAAGGCAACAACTGTTGGCGCAATTATTAGAAAATGGAAGAAGTTCAAGATGACAGTCAATCACCCTCGGTCTGGGGCTCCATGCAAGATCTCACCTCGTGGGGTGTCAATGATCATGAGGAAGGTGAGGGATCAGCCCAGAATTACACGGCAGGACCTGGTCAATGACCTGAAGAGAGCTGGGACCACAGTCTCAAAGAAAACCAGGTGTAACACACTACAACGTCATTGATTAAAATCCTGCAGCGCACGCAAGGTTCCCCTGCTCAAGCCAGCGCATGTCCAGGCCCGTCTGAAGTTTGACAATGACCATCTGGATGATCCAGAGGAGGAATGAGACAAAAATAGAGCTTTTTGGTCTAAACTCCACTCGCCGTGTTTGGAGGAAGAAGAAGGATGAGTACAACCCCAAGAACACCATCCCAAACGTGAAGCATGGAGGTGGAAACATCATTCTTTGGGGATGCTTTTCTGCAAAGGGGACTGGATGACTGCACCATATTGAGGGGAGGATGGATGGGGCCATGTATCGTGAGATCTTGGCCAACAACCTCCTTCCTTCAGTAAGAGCATTGAAGATGGGTCGTGGCTGGATCTTTCAGCATGACAACGACCCGAAACACACAGCCAGGGCAACTAAGGAGTGGCTCCGTAAGAAGCATCTCAAGGTCCTGGAGTGGCCTAGCCAGTCTACAGACATGAACCCAATAGAACATCTTTGGAGTGTGCTGAAAGTCAATATTGCCCAGCGACAGCCCCGAAGCCTGAAGGATCTGGAGAAGGTCTGCATGGAGGAGTGGGCCAAAATCCCTGCTGCAGTGTGTGCAAACCTGGTCAAGAACTACAGGAAACGTATGATCTCTGTAATTGCAAACAAAGGTTTCTGTACCAAATATTAAGTTCTGCTTTTCTGATGTATCAAATACTTATGCCATGCAATAAAATGCAAATGAATTACTTAAAAATCATACAATGTGATTTTCTGGATTTTTGTTTTAGATTCCGTCTCTCACAGTTGAAGTGTACATATGATAAAAATTACAGACATGCTTTGTAAGTATGAAAACCTGCAACATCGGCAGTGTATTAAATACTTGTTCTCCCCACTGTATATCCTACCAACAGGACATTAAAACCTCTTGGATTTAGGGGGCGCTATTTTAATTTTTGGATGAAAAACGTTCCCGTTTTATACAAGATATTTTGTCACGAAAAGATGCTCGACTATGCATATAATTGACAGCTTTGGAAAGAAGACACTCTGACGTTTCCAAAACTGCAAAGTTATTGTCTGGGAGTGCCACAGAACTGATGTTACAGGCGAAACCCAGATAAAAATCCAACCAGGAAGTGCTGCATTTTTTTGAAACCGCCTCATGCCAATGACTCCTTATATGGCTGTGAATGAGCTACAATGAGCTTACATTTACATTTACATTTAAGTCATTTAGCAGACGCTCTTATCCAGAGCGACTTACAAATTGGTGAATTCACCTTCTGACATCAGTGGAACAGCCACTTTACAATAGTGCATCTAAATCATTTAAGGGGGGGGGGGGTGAGAAGGATTGGTTTATCCTATCCTAGGTATTCCTTGAAGAGGTGGGGTTTCAGGTGTCTCCGGAAGGTGGTGATTGACTCCGCTGTCCTGGCGTCGTGAGGGAGTTTGTTCCACCATTGGGGGGCCATTGGGGGGCCAGAGCAGCGAACAGTTTTGACAGTTTTATTTTCTACAGCAGTGTGACATCCTTTTAGGCATTTCCATTGAAGAATGGCTGTAAGGGACCATATATAGCATGTGGTCACATGGTGTCTCCCGGAGAAAATCTTGCGTAAAATACTGAGGTAGCCATTTTTCCAATCGCTTCTTATGAGAAACCAACTGCCTTGACAGATATATTATGTATGTATTTGTTAAAAACACCTTGAGGATGGATCCTAAACAACGTTTGCCGTGTTTCTGTCGATATTATGTAGCTAATTTTGAAAAAAGTTTGGCATTGTAGTAGTAGCATTTTTCAGTCGATTTCTCAGCCAAGCATGATGAAGAAACGGGAGCTTTTTCGCCTACAAGAATACTATTTTTGGAAAAAGGAACATTTGCTATCTAACTGGGAGTCTCCTGAGTGAAAGCATCCGAAGTTCTTCAAAGGTAAATGATTTAATTTGATTGCTTTTCTTATTTTCGTGAAAATGTTGCCTTCTGCCAGCAGAGCCTAGCATAGCATTATGCCATGATAAACTTACACAAATGCATCTAGCGTTGGCTGTAACGCATATTTTGAATAGCAAAGGTTTCTAGGGGTATTTATGTCCGTTGCATTATGCTAATGCGTTTGAGGCTATGATTACGCTCCCGGATACGGGTTTGCTCGTCGCAAGCGGTTAAAAACTGTAATATCTTATGTTTCACCGAGTCGTGGCTGAACAACGACATTAATAACATATAGCTTGCAGGTTATACACTCTATCGGCAGGATAGAACAGGTATTTTGGATATCAAAAGGAACATTTATTGTGTAACTGGGAGTCTCGTGAGTGCAAACATCAGAAGATCATCAAAGGTAAGCGATTTAATGTATTGTTTTTCTAACTTTCTTGACCAATCTACTTGGCTGTTTGTAATTTTTTGTCTACTGAGAGAGATGTGCTTACATAAATGCTTGGTATGCTTTCGCCGAAAAGCAGTATTGAAATCTGACGCGCCAGCTGGATTAACAACAAGCTAAGCTGTGTTTTGCTATATTGCGCTTGTGATTTCATGAAAATTAAATATTTTTAGAAATTTAATTTGGCGAGCTGCAATTCAGCGGATGTTGATGAAAATGATCCTGCTAACGGGATGGGTGCGTCAAGAAGTTTAAGGAGCGGGACTCTGACCCAGAAGCTTATAAGAAATCCTGTTATGCCCTCCGGCGAACCATCAAACAGGCAATGTGTCAATACAGGACAAAGATCGAATCGTACTACACCGGCTCCAACGATGTGGAGTGGCAGGGCTTGCAAACTATTACAGACTACAAAGGGAAGCACAGTCGAGAGCTGCCCAGTGACACAAGCCTACCAGATGAGCTAAATAACTTCTATGCTCGCTTCGAGGCAAGTAACACTGAAACATGCATGATAGCATCAGCTGTCCTGGACGACTGTGTGATCATGCTCTCCCCAGCCGATGTGAGTAAGACCTTTAAACAGGTCAACATTCACAAGGCCGCAGGACAAGACAGATTACCAGGACATTTACTCTGAGCATGCACTAACCTACTGGCAAGTGTCTTCACTGACATTTTCAAACTCTCCCTGTCTGAGTCTGTAATACCTACATGTTTTAAGCAGACCATCATAGTCCCTGTGCCAAAGAACACTTAAATGACTTCCGACCCGTAGCACTCACGTCTGAAGCCATGAAATGCTTTGAAAGGCTGATCATGGCTCACATCAACACCATTATCCTATAAACTCTAGACCCACTCCAAATTTGCATTACTGCCCCAACAGATCCACAGATGATGCAATCTCTATTGCACTCCACAGTGCCCTTTCACACCTGGACGAAAGGAACACCTAAGTGAGAATGCTAATCGTTGACTACAGCTCAGCATTCAACACCATTGTGCCCTCAAAGCTCCCCAATAAGCTAGGAACCCTGGGACCCCAAGGGTAGATAACAACACATCTGCCACACTAATCCTCAACACGGGGACCCAGGGATGCATGCTCTGTCCCATCCTGTACTCCCTGTTCACTCATGACGGTACGGCCAGGCATGACTCCAACACCATCATTAAGTTTGCTGATGACACAACAGTGGTAGGCCTGATCACTGACAACAATGAGACAGCCTATAGGGAGGAGGTCAAAGACATGGCTGTGTGGTGCAAGGACAACAACATCTCCCTCAAAGTGATCAAGACAAAGGAGATGATTGTGGATTACAGGAAAAGGAGAATTGAGCACGCCCCCATTCTCATCGATGGGGCCATAGTTGAGCAGGTTGAGAGCTTCAAGTTCCTTGGCATCCACATCACTAACACACCGAGACAGTCGTGATGAGGGCATGACAAAACCTATTCCCTATCAGGAGACTGAAAAGATTTGGCATGGGTCCTCAGATCCTCAAAAGGTTTTACAGCTGCACCATCGAGAGCATTCTGACGGGTTGCATCACTGCCTGGTATGGCCAGCGCTAGGCCTTCGACTGCAAGGCGCTACAGTGGGTAGTGCGCACAGCCCAGGACATCACCAGGGTCAAGCTTCCTGTCATCCTGGACCTCTATTCCAGGCGGTGTCAGAGAAAGGCCCTAAAAAATGTCAATGTCTCCAGCCACCCTAGTCATAGACTGTTCTCTCTGCTTCCGCACAGCAAGCGGTACTGGAGCGCCAAGTCTAGGTCCAAAAGGCATCTAAACAGCATCTACCCCCAAGTCATAAGACTCCTGAAAATCAAATCTAATGGCTACCCAGACTACTTGCCCCCCTTCTACACTGCTGATACTCTCTATTATTATCTATGAATAGTCACTTTAATAACTCTACCTACATGTACATATTACCTCAATTACCCCCACACATTGACTCTACCTGTGCCCCCTGTATATAGCTCCTCTATTGTAATTACTGCTGCTCATTAATTTGTTTTTATTCTTATCTCTTGCTTTTTGGGGGGTATTTTCTAAATACTGCATTGTTGGGTAATGGCTTGTAAATAAGAATTTCACTATAAGGTACACGTGTTGTACAGTGGCTTGCGAAAGTATTCACCCCCCTTGGCATTTTTCCTATTTTTTTACAAAGTAAAATAGATTTTTGGGAGATTTGTATCATTTGATTTTCACAACATGCCTACCACTTTAAAGATGCAAAATATTTTTTATTGTGGAACAAACAAGAAATAGGACAAAAAAACTGAAAACTTGTGCGTGCATAACTATTTACGCCCGAAAGTCAAAACTTTGTAGAGCCACCTTTTGCAGCAATTATAGCTGCAAGTCCCTTGGGGTATGTCTCTATAAGCTTGGCAGATCTAGCCACTGGGATTTTTTTCCCATTCGTCAAGGAAAAACTGCTCCAGTTCCTTCAACTTGGATGGGTTCCGCTGATGTACAGCAATATTTAAGTCATACCACAGATTCTCAATTGGATTGAGGTCCGGGCTTTGACTAGGCTATCCCAAGACATTTTAAATGTTTCCCCTTAAACCACTCGAGTGTTGCTTTAGCAGTATGCTTAGGGTCATTGTCCTGCTGGAAGGTGAACCTCCCATCCCAGTCTCAAAAAAAAAGCCTGAAACAGGTTTCCCTCAAGAATTTCCCTATATTTAGCACCACCCATCACTCCTTCAATTATGACCAGTTCCCCAGTCACTGCTGATGAAAAACATCCCCAACGCATGATGCTGCCACCACCAAATCAAATCAAATCAAATTTTATTTGTCACATACACATGGTTAGCAGATGTTAATGCGAGTGTAGCGAAATGCTTGTGCTTCTAGTTCCGACAATGCAGTAATAACCAACAAGTAATCTAACTAACAATTCCTAATCTACTGTCTTATACACAGTGTAAGGGGATAAAGAATAAGTACATAAGGATATATGAGTGAGTGATGGTACAGAGCAGCATAGGCAAGATACAGTAGATGGTATCGAGTACAGTATATACATGTGAGATGAGTATGTAAACAAAGTGGCATAGTTAAAGTGGCTAGTGATACATGTATTACATAAGGATGCAGTCGATGATATAGAGTACAGTATATAGGTATGCATATGAAATGAATAATGTAGGGTAAGTAACATTATATAAGGTAGCATTGTTTAAAGTGGCTAGTGATATATTTACAACATTTCCCATCAATTCCCATTATTAAAGTGGCTGGAGTTGAGTCAGTGTCAGTGTGTAGGCAGCAGCCACTCAATGTTAGTGGTGGCTGTTTAACATGCTTCACTGTGGTGATGGTATTCTCGGGGTAATGAGGTGCTGGGTTTGCGCCAGACAGCGTTTTCCTTGATGACGAAAAAGCTCAATTTTAGTCTCATCTGAAAAGAGTACCTTCTTCCATAGGTTTGGGGAGTCTCCCACATGCCTTTTTGGCGAACACCAAACGTGTTTGCTTATTGTTTTCTTTAATTAAGCAATGGCTTTTTTCTACCCACTCTTCCGTAAAGCCCAGCTCTGTGGAGTGTATGGCTTAAAGTGGACCTATGGACAGATACTCCAATCTCTGGTCTCTTTGTTGCCTCTCTGATTAATGCCCTCCTTGACTGGTCCGTGAGTTTTGGTGGGCAGCCCTGTCTTGGCACGTTTGTTGTGGTGCCATATTCTCTGCATTTTTTAAATAATGTATTTAATGGTGCTCCACGGGATGTTCAAAGTTTGGGATATTTATTGGAGTTGAGTGACGAACTTCATCCTAGCTGGAGGGGTGCTCTCATATCTATCAACACAGGCAGGGCTCTAACTCCTCTAGCTCCACAATGAGATATTGTGCAGGTAGCCAGCCTGCCAGCTTATTGGAGTCTGCCACTAGCGCATTCAGTTTTGTCAGCTCAGCTATCCCCATTGAGACCGTGTCTGTGCCTCGATCTAGGTTGGGCAGAACTACAAATGGCGGTGTTCACCTTAGAAATCTCAATGGAATAAAGAGCTCCTCAATTCCTGTCATTATTAAAAGAGATTGTGTTATCTCACATCTCAAAATAGGGCTATTTTATTTTGACTGATACATGACTCAAGCCTGATCAACTTACTGTGTTAAATGAGGCCTCTCCTCCTGGTTACACTAGTGACCACTTCAACCTGTGCATCCCGCAAAGGCGGAGGTGTTGCTAACATTTACGACAGACAAAAAAGACTGTTTTTGTCTTTTGAGCTTCTTGTCATGACATCTATGTAGCTCCTCAATCACTTTAATAGCTGCTGTTTACAGGCCACCTGGGCCATATAAAGCGCTCCTCACTGATTCCCCTGAATTCCTATCGGACCGTAGTCATCGCAGATAATATTCACATTTTTGGTGACTTCAATAGTCACATGAAAATGTCCACAGACCCATTCCAACAAGCTTTTGGAGCCATCATCGACTGGGTTTTGTCCAACATGTGGACATGTCTCTGGGCCTACGCATTGGATCTAGTTTTGTACCATGGAATAATTATTGTGGATCCACATAATCCTTCACTAGCAGACCACCATATTATTATGTTTGCAATCGTAACAAAAACCTGCTCAGACCCCAACCAAGGATTATCAAAATCTGTGCTATAAATTCTCGGACAACCAAAAGATTCCTAGATGCCCTTCCAGAATTCCGCCACCTACCTAAAGAAGGAGTATAAAAATCGGTTAATAACCACCTAACTGAGGATCTAAATTTAACCTTGCGTAATACCCTAGATGCAGTCGCACCCCTAAAAACAAACAAATTTGTCAAAAGAAATTACCTTGCTGGTATACAGAAAATAACCAGAGCCCTGTAGCAAGCTTCCAGAAAATTGGAAAAGAAATCGTGCTCCACCAAACTGGAAGTCTTCTGACTAGCTTGGAAAGACAGTACAGTGCAATATAGGAAAGCCCTCACTGCTGCTGAATCAGCCAATTTTTCCAACCTAATTGAGGCAAATAATAACAATACAAATTGTGTTTTTGATACTGTTGCAAGCTAACTAAAAAGCAGCATTTCCCAAGAAAGGACAGCTTTCACTTCAGCGGTGATGAATTCATGAACTTCTTCAACAAAAAGATCATGATCATTAGAAAGCAAATTACAGACAAATTATGGACTTGGGAATTTTTCATAGCCACCATACTTCTATATCTGCATTGCTTGCTCTTTGGGATTTTAGACTTTTACATCTGCTGATGTAAAAAGGGCTTTATAAACACAGTTGAATTTCTATCAGAGCAGGTGGTCAGTCCAGTTCAAGTTCAGCATTCTGATGGCTTGTAGATATAAACTCTCTCTGAACCTGTTGGTATCAGACCTCATGCTACAATGCCGTCTGCCCGACAGTAAGGGTGAGAACAGCTCGTGGCTGGGGTGTGTGGGGGTCTTGATGATGCTGCGTTCCTTTCTCGGGCACCATTTCGAGTAGATGTCCTGGATGGGTGGAAGCACGGTCCCATGCCGTAATGCAACCGGTCAGGATGATCTCGATGGTGCATCGGTAGTACTCTTCAGCCGCCTTAGGAAGTAGAGCCCCCTTGACAAGAGTGGTGGTGTAGTTGGTCCATGGCAAGTTCACGGTGATGTGGACGCAAAGTAACTTCAAACTCGTAACTCAATCTTGATGCTTGAGTTGGTGTCGTGCAAAGCCACACAGTCGTGGATGAACAGGGAGTAGAGCTGAGGACTGAGGACACACCCCTAGGGAGCCCCTGTGTTAAGAGTCACTGTGGAGGAGGTGTTGTTTCCATTCCACACAGCCTCCACACAGTCTGGGGTCTGCCCGTCAAGAAATCCAGGATCCATTTGCAGAGGGTGGTGTCCAGACCCAGGGCTCTGAGCTTTGGGTTGAACTTGGAGGGAACAATAGTGTTGAATGCTGGACTGTAGTCATTGAACATCATTCTCACGTAGGTTTTCATCTTGTCCAGATGTGTTACAGTCGTGTGAATACTGATAAAAATGGCATCTTCCGTGGATCTGTTGGAGCGGTAGGCAACTTGGAGTGGGTCCAGAGTGCATGGCATGCTGGCCTTGATGTGGACCATGACCAGCATCTCAAAGCACTTCATGATGACCGAGTTGAGAACGATGGGGCGATTTTCAGAGGAGTTTACCAAGGAGTCTACAGCTGGGGATGACAAGAGATGACCTGAGTTCTGACTTGTTTCCATCCTGGATCTGACCATTGTTTCCCCCCCTGCTCAACCCTTATTCCGGGCCACAGACGGAAGAGATGTGGATGGAGCGGGAGAAGAAGGTGCGCATGGAGTGGATCGGACACAGGATGTGACCTTTTGGACTTGCACCTGCCTCTGTGGATGACTGTGGAAGATTTACCAGCCAATTTACCCCCCTTAAATGATTTAGATGCACAAAACTGTTCACTGATGTCAGAAGGTGAATTCACCAATTTGTAAGTCGCTCTGGATAAGAGCGTCTGCTAAATGACTTAAATGTAAATGTAAAACTGTCAATAGCCTTACTGAAATGTTTTGATTTGCTGTTTGAAGACTGTTCAAGATTCTTGCTGTAATAAAAAGCGCTATACAAATTAAATTACATTATTTTATGTGCATATTAATGTTCTGTGTGACATTGATGGAATTTTCTCCTAACCCACAGAAAACTGGACACATTAATGTTTACCACGTTCCCATTTCTAGAACATAAATATATTATATTCTGAGAACATGGCAACCATAATCCGTGTATGTTAGGTGGGATGTTGATGGAATATTCTCTTAACCTTCAGCGTCGAGCAATCCCGTATCCGGGAGCGTAATCATAGCCTCAAGCTCATTAGCATAATGCAACGTTAACTATTCATGAAAATCGCAAATGAAATGAAATAAATATATTGGCTCACAAGCTTAGCCTTTTGTTAACAACACTGTCATCTCAGATTTTCAAAATATGCTTTTCAAACATAGCTACACAAGCATTTGTGTAAGAGTATTGATAGCTAGCATAGCATTAAGCCTAGCATTCAGCAGGCAACATTTTCACAAAAACAAGAAAATCATTCAAATAAAATCATTTACCTTTGAAGAACTTCGGAAGTTTTCAATGAGGAGACTCTCAGTTAGTTAGCAAATGTTCAGATTTTCCAAAAATATTATTTGTGTAGGAGAAATCGCTCCGTTTTGTTCAACACGTTTGGCTAAGAAAAAAGAAAAGAAAATTCAGTCATTACAACGCCAAACATTTTTCCTAATAACCCCATAATATCGACAGAAACATGGCAAACGTTGTTTAGAATCAATCCTCAAGGTGTTGTTCACATATCTATTCGATGATAAATCATTCGTGGCAGTAGCCTTTCTCCTCTGAACCTAATGGAATAGTGGACGCAGCTGGAGATTGCGCAATAATTTCGACGGAGGACCCCAAGCGGACACCTGGTAAATGTAGTCTCTTATGGTCAATCTTCCAATGATATGCCTACAAATACATCACAATGCTGCAGACACCTTGGGGAAACGACAGAAAGTGTAGGCTCATTCCTGGCACATTCACAGCCATATAAGGAGACATTTGAACACAGCGCATTCAAAATCTGGGGCATTTCCTGTATGAAATTTAATCTTGGTTTCACCTGTAGCATTAATTCTGGGGCACTCACAGACAATCTTTCCAAAGCTGTCAATTATATGCATTGTCGAGCATCTTTTCGTGACAAAACATCTTGTTTAAAACAGGAACGTTATTTTATCCAAAAATTAAAAGAGTGCCCCCTATATCGAAGAAGTTAACTCACAGAAAACTGGACACTTGAATGTTCTTGCAATGTTCCCATAAAACGTGTCTAGAACATTAACATCTTAAGTGGTAACCACGTTCTGACATTAAGGGAATGGTCGCGGGAACATTCCTATGAAAACGTTAATCTATCTCAGATCTTCTTGACCCTAACAAGTCAGGCTTCAAGGCGGCTCACTCAACTGAGACCACTCTGTGTCACAGAGGCTTTCCGCTCTTCCAACGCTGACACACATGTAGAAACACACATCTCTGCGTGATGGCAGACATCTCAGCTGGATGTTGGCCCACCACCTCAAGCTCAATCTCGACAAAACAGAGCTGCTCTTCCTCCCAGGGAAGGCCTGCTCGGGAGGAGGAACACCATGGTGTCCCCCTCCCATAGTGCAAAGAACCTCGGCATGACCTTGGACAACACCCATTCATTCTCTGCAAACATTAAAGCAGTGGCTCACTCCTGCATGTTTATGCTCTTCAACATCCTGGGCTCCCCCATTTGTGCCATCAAACCCCTGCAACTTATTCAGGATGCCACAGTCCACCTGGTGTTCAACCTTACTAAGTTCTCCTATGTCACCTTGCTCCTCCTCACACTCCACCGGCTTCCAGAAGCTTGCATCATCTTGAAGTGCTTGCTTACAGAGCAGCAAGGGGAACTGACCCTCCTTACCATAAGGTTATGCTCAAACCCCACATCCCAACCCGAGCACCCCGTTCCGTCACATCTGGTCTCTTGGCCCTCCCACACCCATGGGAGGGCAGCTCCCGCTCAGCCCAGCCAAAGCTTTTCTCTATTCTGGCACCCCAATGGTGGAACAAGCTTTTCCCTAAAGTCAGGACAACTTCCCGAAAATGTCAAAACCCTTTTAAGAGTATTTTCAAAACTCTCACAGCACCCCCCAAAAAGGCACTTGTCTTTTCCTACTAGCACTGACTTTGCTGATAAAAACCTTGAGGGAAAATGTACTTGATACGACTGTTATGTGTTGTTTCACCTAGCTAACTAAAGATGAATGCACTAATTGTAAGTCGCTCTGGATGAGTGTCTGCTAAATTGCTAAAATATAAAATTAAACACCCAGATTTAGGCATACATGTGTCACACACTGATCAATTTCACCTGTATTTGTGCTTGTCTTCACCCCCCACCAGGTGTAGCCCATCTTTCCCATTACCCCTTGTGTATTTATACCTGTGTTCTTTGTTTGTCTGTTGCCAATTTGTCTTGTCTTACCAGCGTTGTTTCCCACCTTCCTGTTTCTCTAGTTCTGTTTCCTAGTTTTTCCCGGTTCTGACCTTTCTGCCTGCCCTGACCCCTTAGCCTGCCGTTCTGTACCTGCCTGACTCTGACCTGATCACGAACCTCTGCCTGCCCTCGACCTGCCCTTTGCATGCCCGTGTTTCGAATAAATAATCAGCCTCCCGTGTCTGCATCTGGTCAAATCCTGAGTTGTGATACATGTACATACAGTACCAGTCAAAATATGATATTCAAGGGTCTTTCTTTATTTTTTACTATTTTCGAAATGTAGTAACCGAAAAAAGTGTTACATCAAAATATATTTTAGTTTCTTCAAAGTAGCCACCCTTTGCCTTGATGACAGCTTTGCACACTCTTGGCATTCTCCCCAGCAGCTTCACCTGGAATGCTTTTCCAACAGTCTTGAAGAAGTTCCCACATTTGCTGAGCACTTGTTGGCTGCTTTTTCTTCACTCTGCGGTTCAACTCATCTCAAACCATTTCAATTGGGTTGAGGTCAGGTGACTGTGGAGGCCAGGTCATCTGATGCAGTACTCCATCACTCTCCTTATTGGTCAAATAGCTCTTACAAAACCTGGAGGTGTGCTGGGTCATTGTCCTGTTGAAAAACAAACGATAGTCCCACAAAGCGCAAAATAGATGGGATGGCATATTGCTGCAGAATGTTGTGGTAGCCATGCTGGTTAATAAGTGTACCTTGAATTGTAAATAAATCACAGACTGTCACCAGTAAAGCACCCCCACACCATCACTCCTCCTCCTCCATGCTTCATGGTGGGAACCACACATGCAGAGGTAATCCGTTCACCTACTCTGCGTCTCACAAAGACACGGCGGTTGGGACCAAAGGACGGATTTCCACAGGTCTAATGTCCATTGCATTCCAGAAGACTACCTCATGAAGCTGGTTGAGAGAATGCCAAGAGTGTGCAAAGCTGTCATCAATGCAAAGGGTGGATACTTTGAAGAATCTCAAATATAAAATACATTTTGATTTTGACACTTATTTGGTTACTACATGATTCCATATGTGTTATTTCATAGTTTTGATGTAGAAAATAGGACAAATAAAGGAAAACCCTGGAATGAGTTGGTGTGTCCAAAATTTTGACTGGTACTGTACACATTCCTGAACTGAGCTAGTGGTCCACCCATTAATCCACTAGCTACCGTCCCAGGCTGCATCAGAAATTCCACCCTATCCCCTATATAGAGTAGTGCACTACTTTTGACCAGTGCCGCATTATAGGCCCTATATAGTGTAGTTCCCTATGTAGGCAATATGGTGCATTTGGGATGCAACTAGCCTTAGCTTTGTTTGTTATCTACCTCTACCAATCCCCCTCTGATTAGTACATACCCATCAGTCCTCAGATATCAGATATTAATCATTCCTAGGTTAAGGTCAGTCACATATAGGCAATATGGTGCCATTTGGGATGCAACTAGCCTTAGCTTTGTTTGTTATCTACCTCTACCTCTACCAATCCCCCTCTGATTAGTAAATACCCATCAGTCCTCAGATATCAGATATTAATCATTCCTAGGTTAAGGTCCGTCACATTACAACAATACTAGCCTACTTTATTTAACTCTTTGCAAACTGGAAACCATTTATCCGGAGGCCGCATTCATTGTTGCTGGGGATTTTAACAAGGCTAATCTGAAAACAAGACTCCCTAAATTTTATCAGCGTATTGATTGCGCAACCAGGGGTGGAAAAACCTTGGATCACTGTTACTCTAACTTCCGCGACGCATATAAGGCCCTGCCCCGCTCCCCTTTCGGAAAAGCTGACCACGACTCCATTTTGCTGATACCTGCCTACAGACAAAAACTTAAAAAAGAAGCTCCCACGCTGAGGTCTGTCCAACGCTGGTCCGACCAAGTTGACTCCACACTCCAAGACTGCTTCCATCACGTGGTCTGGGACATGTTTCGTATTGCGTCAGATAACAACATTGGCGAATACGCTGATTCGGTGTGCGAGTTCATTAGAACGTGCGTTGAAGATGTCGTTCCCATAGCAACGATTAAAACATTCCCTAACCAGAAACCGTGGATTGATGGCTGCATTCGCGTGAAACTGAAAGCGCGAACCACTGCTTTCAATCAGGGCAAGGTGTCTGGTAACATGACTGAATACAAACAGTGCAGCTATTCCCTCCGTAAGGCTATCAAACAAGCTAAGCGTCGGTACAGAGACAAAGTAGAATCTCAATTCAACGGCTCAGACACAAGAGGCATGTGGCAGGGTCTACAATCAATCACGGACTACAGGAAGAAATCCAGCCCAGTCACGGACCAGGATGTCTTGCTCCCAGGCAGACTCCCAGGCAGACTAAATAACTTTTTTGCCCGCTTTGAGGACAATACAGTGCCACTGACACGGCCTGCAACGGAAACATGTGGTCTCTCCTTCACTGCAGCCGAGGTGAGTAAAACATTTAAACGTGTTAACCCTCGCAAGGCTGCAGGCCCAGACGGCATCCCCAGCCGCGCCCTCAGAGCATGCGCAGACCAGCTGGCTGGTGTGTTTACGGGCATATTCAATCAATCCCTATACCAGTCTGCTGTTCCCACATGCTTCAAGAGGGCCACCATTGTTCCTGTTCCCAAGAAAGCTAAGGTAACTGAGCTAAACGACTACTGCCCCGTAGCACTCACTTCCGTCATCATGAAGTGCTTTGAGAGACTAGTCAAGGACCATATCACCTCCACCCTACCTGACACCCTAGACCCACTCCAATTTGCTTACCGCCCAAATAGGTCCACAGACGATGCAATCTCAACCACACTGCACACTGCCCTAACCCACCTGGACAAGAGGAATACCTATGTGAGAATGCTGTTCATCGACTACAGCTCGGCATTCAACACCATAGTACCCTGGGTCTCGACCCCGCAACTGGGTACTGGACTTCCTGACGGGCCGCCCCCAGGTGGTGAGGGTAGATAACAACATCTCCACCCTGCTGATCCTCAACACTGGGGCCCAACAAGGGTGCGTTCTGAGCCCTCTCCTGTACTCCCTGTTCACCCACGACTGCGTGGCCACGCACGCCTCCAACTCAATCATCAAGTTTGCGGACGACACAACAGTGGTAGGCTTGATTACCAACAACGACGAGACGGCCTACAGGGAGGAGGTGAGGGCCCTCGGAGTGTGGTGTCAGGAAAATAACCTCACACTCAACGTCAACAAAACTAAGGAGATGATTGTGGACTTCAGGAAACAGCAGAGGGAACACCCCTATCCACATCGATGGAACAGTAGTGGAGAGAGTAGCAAGTTTTAAGTTCCTCGGCATACACATCACAGACAAACTGAATTGGTCCACTCACACAGACAGCATCGTGAAGAAGGCGCAGCAGCGCATCTTCAACCTCAGGAGGCTGAAGAAATTCGGCTTGTCACCAAAAGCACTCACAAACTTCTACAGATGCACAATCGAGAGTATCCTGGCGGGCTGTATCACCACCTGGTACGGCAACTGCTCTGCCCTCAACCGTAAGGCTCTCCAGAGGGTAGTGAGGTCTGCACAATGCATCACCGGGGGCAAACTACCTGCCCTCCAGGACACCTACACCACCCGATGTTACAGGAAGGCCATAAAGATCATCAAGGACATCAACCACCCGAGCCACTGCCTGTTCACCCCGCTATCATCCAGAAGGCGAGGTCAGTACAGGTGCATCAAAGCTGGGACCGAGAGACTGAAAAACAGCTTCTATCTCAAGGCCATCAGACTGTTAAACAGCAACCACTAACATTGAGTGGCTGCTGCCAACACACTGACACTGACTCAACTCCAGCCACTTTAATAATGGGAATTGATGGGAAATGATGTAAATATATCACTAGCCACTTTAAACAATGCTACCTAATATAATGTTACTTACCCTACATTATTCATCTCATATGCATATGTATATACTGTACTCTATATCATCGACTGCATCTTTATGTAATACATGTATCACTAGCCACTTTAACTATGCCACTTTGTTTACATACTCATCTCATTTGTATATACTGTACTCGATACCATCTACTGTATCTTGCCTATGCTGCTCTGTACCATCACTCATTCATATATCCTTATGTACATATTCTTTATCCCCTTACACTGTGTATAAGATAGTAGTTTAGGAATTGTTAGTTAGATTACTTGTTGGTTATTACTGCATTGTCGGAACTAGAAGCACAAGCATTTCGCTACACGCGCATTAACATCTGCTAACCATGTGTATGTGACAAATAAAATTTGATTTGATTTGGTAATAAGCATGTCGAAAGATTTTGCCGGGAAACAAATGCAATTCCGTAATGCGACGCATTGCAGTCTGGTCCGTCAGTGAAATTGCATGCCGTCAGAATTAATGGTGGCCGCCTTTGCGCCATGCCTCAATCTCCCATCTCATCCTGCACATCTGAATGCAGCAATCACCATGGGTTGAAATTTCCCGCTAAATTTGTCGTGCAGGGATGCCAAAATAAGGCATTACCACCACCAGTACTTCGACATCAAATAAGAACGGTTCTGGAAAATTACATACACCTTGTATGATGCTGACTAAATGCAAGGGGACAACATTATGCATGTGCCATTACTCTTATCGGCCCGGCTTACTTTCTGGCTTGTTGTTCTCATGAATCGTAATGATTTTATTTCCCTAGCGAGGCCATGTTGTTTGTGAAGCACGGACTGGAAATGGAAAAGTCTCTTTTCACATAGCAGAAGTTTCAGGAAGGCAATAAAACACATTGATTTGTGAGAGCAGACTAGCTTTGGATCATTAATAAATGAGTCTTGTATTGGTGGTACCAAAATGGTGGATTGTAGGTACCTACATTAGAAGATGCTTTAGCTTCGGTCTGATATTCATGAAAGCTTTTCCCCAATATTATAGTGTACAGTATATTACATTTTTCCTCATAGTTTACTTACCATAAAACAGTTCAAAATCAAACAATTGCAGATAGTGACCTTTCAGATAACACTTTCAGAAGTGTTTTTGATTTGCACAGGAGCTTATCCTGGATGGAGGGAGTTGACACCTGATTTAGAAAGTGGAAATCCCATGGCATGACCTGTTCAGTTCTGACCACACACCTGGCTGAGAAGTCATTCAGAGTACACAACCAGACAGGCAATTTTTAAATCAAGTGTCAAGTCATAAGGCTGTGCAAAATAGTGGAAATCAAATGCCCTTCTTAAAGTACCATCTGGAAATCTACTATCTGTATTTGGTTGAATCCCTTTCATATATTTTCTGACAAACCTATTCGCTGGATTCAGTACTGACTAAATTACATGTCGGAGTTGTGTACATAAATGTTTCCTGACAAAAATACTGTATCCTGTCAACATGCTACAGAATATCTGTTACGGTTTTCTTCTAACTCCTCCTCTGACGAAGAGGTGTAGCAAGGATCGGACCAAAATGCGGTGTGGTAATTTTCATACATGTTTAATGAACTAAATAAACACGAACAATACAAAACAACAAACGTAAGGTGAAAACCTAAACAGTCCTATCTGGTGACAACACACACAGAGACAGGAACAATCACCCACGAAACACTCAAAGAATATGGCTGCCTAAATATGGTTCCCAATCAGAGACAATGATAAACACCTGCCTCTGATTGAGAACCACTCCAGACAGCCATAGACTATGCTAGATACCCACACTAAGCCACAAACCCAACACTTAACAAAACCCCAAGACAAAACACACCACAATAAACCCATGTCACACCCTGGCCTGACCAAATAAATGAAGACAAACACAATATACTTCGACCAGGGCGTGACAATATCACTATTATTTTCCATTAGTTTTACATGTGCTGGTCCTGACAATAACGTTGTTTGATTTACAATACATTTTAAAATCAACAGTCGGAAACCCCTGCATAGTATTCTGGGGAAAGGTTGTGTGCTGATCAAGCTCTGTGACAATTTTGGCCTAAATTAAACTTCACGTTAAAAGTACATAGTACACAGCCGAAACAGAAATGGCGGAGGTTCATCTCTCATGGCAGAACTGAAGTTATTTTGACGAGAAACAGCCACCTCACGCGGCAAAATGCAAATCTCTATCGACAGCATGAAGGCTACTCTAGAGAAAAATGATAAACGGATGACCCACAAAAAAAAATGAGGAACTTGACAAAAAGTTAATACAACAAGACCAGGCTATTAGCTACCTGATGGGCCAGGTAGAGGAATTGCAAAAGAAGGGAGACTTGTTGGAAAACTATTCGCGTCATAATAATATTATAATTTTTGCGGTTGAAACCAACGCAGAAAGGGGGCAGAAAATGTCAACATTTGAGGACATAGATGGCCTACAGAACCGCACCTGCAGCCCAGAGCAGGCCCGGAGTGAAGGGCACACAGAGGCTCAGCGCTATCATTGTGCACCCTCTCAACTTCAAAACAAAACAGGATATAAGGCAGCTGTCGAGAACCAAGCTAAAGCTATTCTACAAAGACAAAGGCATATCTATCGTCAATGACTAGTCTGCAGAGCTGTTGCAGAAGAGAAAAGATTACGACGGGATCAAGAGAGAATTGGCAGCCAAAAACATCACATACTTTCACATGTTCCATGCGAAGCTGTGCGTCACCCAAGAGAGCAAGACCCATATCTTTGATTCTGTACCTAATGCCGAGTCCTTCCTGCGCTCCATTGGGATTACACCACCTTCCGGGTCCAAACAAATATGCTGACTATGTTGGTCCAGAAGGAGTGAGAGACTGAAGGACCCAAGCCCTAGGAAGTAGCCTAAATCTACCGCGGAACATTGTCCAGTCCACATTGACTACTGAAGCGACGCTTGAAACTACCTGGATGTATGCTCATAGTTGGGATATTATTGCTGGCCTAATTCATCAATCTTTTTTCATATTTGTTTTATTTTACCGTTATGTATCTAGGCAAGTCAGTTAACAAATTATTATTTTCAATGATGGCCTAGGAACAGTGGGGTTAGCTGCCTTGTTCAGGGGCAGAAGGCCAGATTCTTACCTTGTCAACTCGGGCTTCCATCTTGCAACCTTTCGGTTAGTAGTCCAACGCTCTAACCACTAGGCTACCTGCTGCCCAATAGGCTTTGACCTACAGTTTGTTGGGATGATAAAGTAATTATTCAATCTGGGAAAAAACAGAATAGCCTGCTTTCCTCATTCCCACTTTTTTAGTAGGCTATAGAGTAAAGATGATCAATGTTTTATGTTGTTTTATGGCAATTACATATAGGCTACCCAAGTGTAGGTTAGTGAAAATATTAGTCTAAAATGTGCTGATCCTATACCTACCGTTTAGAACAGGCTGCTTTGGAAAGAGAGACAGTTAGCCTGCCCGCATATGTTTGCATTATTTTTTTTTATTTTTTTTGTGTGTACTGTTTTCTTATAGCCTAATATTATTTGAGTTGGGAAAACATTTAATAGGCTATGGGGCTATATTTCATAGTTTATAACGAGTCCGTTTATGGGCTCCTCTCCTTTGCTGTTTCTTATTTATTAATTTATTTTTGAATCCAGGCTACTCTTTAAATTATAGGTCGCTGAAGTGAAATTGTCTGTGATAAATACCCAGGAATGTGGCAGTCTTATGTGTTCAACTTTTAATCTCACTGCTTGGGCTCCCTTCGTTCTAGTGGAGACTTGTTTTTGTGTTGATTTTCTTGTTGTTTCTATGTGCGTTTTGTATTGAAATGAAAAACAAGGGAGAATTTCTGTCTGCAATTATGGTTACAAGGAAAAGGTCAATTCAAATCAAGGTCTGTAGTGTTTTATATAGACACTTTATACTGACAATGAAGTCACTTAATATTTTGATTAATAACGTGAAGGGCTTAAACCATGTGATTAAACTGAAGAAAATATTGACACAGCTAAAACAAATGGATTGTGACATTGCCCTCCTCCAGGAGACCCACTTATCAGATGAGGAGCACAAAAAGCTTAAACGGGAATGGGTAGGTCAGACCTTTTTCTCCTCTCATTCTTCCGCAAAGAGAAATCGTGTTTGTATACTGGTTAATAAGTATTTTACATTGAAAAAAATCAGGTAACTGATTCAGGGGATAGTTTTGTTATTGTTCAGTGCCTACTATTTGGCATAGATTTGACTTTTGCTCATTTATATGCACCAAATTATGTTTCCCACAATTTATTAATAGATGTTTCTAAGAGAACGCTAAGCATCCAAATACACATTAGAGGTGACTTTAATTGCACAAAGAGCAGTTACATTTCACTGTGAAGAACAAGTTAAACTCAACAACAAAATATTATACTCTCTTTTCAAATCCTCATGGCACTTACTCTAGGATAGACTTTTTACGTATCACTCAGACCTTAGCTCATCAGGTAGAAAACTGTATTATTAATGACATCACCATCTCAGATCATAGTCCGGTATCCCTAAAACTAAAGTTAAAAGATTGACAACATGATGCATGGAGGTGGAGGCTAAATGCTTCTCTTGGAGAAACTTGTTTTCAAAAGGTTATTCAAGCTGAACTTACAACATTTTTGGAATTTAACTGAACAGAAGGTATCAGCCCAACCCTTTTATGGGAGAGTGCTAAGGCTTATCTTAGAGGTCAAATCATAGCCTATTCTTCTCTGCAACAGAAAAAACGGATACAGAAACAAGAGAAGATGGAAAGAGAAATCTCACAATTAGAAGAAATAGGTACCTTCAAGTAAGGCAATTCATTGTTAAAAAAGCATTGTTACAAAAAAATGACTGAGCCGATTATGCCTATTGACGAGATGATTGAATAACTTTATCAAGGGGAAAGCATTAGAACCATTTCAAATTTTAATCACAATATCCTTAACATGCAAATATTATATTTAGATAATCTTAGGAACTCATGGCAGGTTAAATTACAGGTGCAGATATCAGAGGAGAGCTGGGTGAACACTCAGTACTACAAAAAAAATGGATGAGCCCTGATAAACTTAATAAAATTAACAAAGGAATATCAGCTACGTGTTGGAGGCAGTGTGGACAAATAGGTACTTTATCACATACATTTTGGCAATGTCCAAACATTTTGAAATTATCCATGTTATACAGGACATCACAGGTATTATTATTCAACTTTTTAGAAATCTGACTCGCTGGGTAGGTGAACAAGGTGTTTATCTTTCATTTGAGCTATTGGACTTGTTAATGTGTGGAGGTTAAATATTTCTAAGAATATTTTTGCATTCTGTGCGCCACGGTTTGAGTTGAGCGGGGGGTGGGGGGGGGGGGGTGGTACCCCTTGGGGAACCTGTAGCGTGAACACGTTAGGAGCCTTTTGGTTCTAGACATGGCGCTCCGATACCGCTTGTCGTGCGGAAGCAGAGAAAATAGTCTATGACTTGGATGACTGGAGTCTCTGACAATTTGATGGGCTTTCCTCCGACACCGCCTATGAAATACAGTTGAAGTCGAAAGTTTACATACACCTCAGCCAAACACATTTAAACTCAGTTTTTCACAATTCCTGACATTTAATCCTAGTAAAAATTCCCTGTCTTAGGTCAGTTAGGAACACCATTTTATTTTAAGAATGTGAAACGTCAAAATAATAGTAGAGAGAATGATTTGTTTGAACTATAATTTATTTCATCACATTCCCAGCGGGTCAGAAGATTGCATACACTCAATTAGTATTTGGTAGCATTGCCTTTAAATTGTTGAACTTGGGTCAAACGTTTCGGGCAGCCTTCTACAAGCTTCCCACAATAAGTTGGGTGAATTTTGGCCCATTCCTCCTGACAGAGCTGGTGTAACTGAGTCAAGTTTTTTAGGCCTCCTTTCTCGCACACACTTTTTCAGTTCTGCCCACAAATGATCTATGGGATTGAGGTCAGGGCTTTGTGATGGCTACTATTTTGACTTTGTTGTCCTTAAGCCATTTTGCCACAACTTTGGAAGAAACCTTGGGGTCATTGTCCATTTGGAAGACCCATTTGCGACCAAGCTTAAATTCTTGACTGATGTCTTGAGATGTTGCTTCAATATATCCACTTAATTTTTCATCCTGATTACGCTATCTATTTTGTGAAGTGCACCAGTCCCTCCTGCAGCAAAGCACCCTCACAACATGATGCTGTCACCCCTGTGCTTTACAGTTGGGATGGTGTTCTTTGGCTTGCAAGCCTCCCCCTTTTCCTCCAAACATAAGGATGGTCATTATGGCCAAACAGCAAGGCTTCTTCCTTGCTGAGTGGCATTTCAGGTTATGTCGATATAGGACTCGTTTTACTGTGGATATAGATACTTTTGTATCTGTTCCCTCCAGCATCTTCACAAGGTCCTTTGCTGTTGTTCTGGGATAGATTTGCACTTTTCGCACCAAAGTACATTCATCTGTAGGAGACCGAATGCGTCTCCCTCCTGAGCGGTATGACGGCTGTGTGGTCCCATGGTGTTTATACTTGCGTACTATTGTGGGTACAGATGCACGTGGTACCTGTAGGCATTTGGAAATGTATCCCAAGGATGAACCAGACTTGTGGAGGTCTAGAATTTTTTTCTGAGGTCTTGGCTGATTTCTTTAGATGTTCCCATGATCAAGCAAAGAGGCACTGAGTTTGAAGGTAGGCCTTAAAATACATCCACAGGTACACCTCTAATTGACTCAAATGATGTCAGTTAGCCTATCAGAAGCTTCTAAAGCCATTACATAATTTTCTGGAATTTTACAAGCTGTTTAAAAGGCACCGTCAACTTAGTGTATGTAAACTTCTGACCCACTGGAATTGTAATACTGTGAATTATAAGTGAAACAACCTGTCTGTAAGCAATTGTTGAAAAAATGTGTTGTGTCATGCACAAAGTAGATGTCCTAACCGACTTGCCAAAACTATAGTGTGTTAACAAGAAATTTGTGGAGTGGTTGAAAAACGAGTTTTAATGATTCCAACCTAAGTGTAAGTACACTTCCGACTTCAACTGTAGGTCCTGGATTGCAGGAAAATTGGCCCCAGTGATATACTGGGCCGTTCGCACTACCCTTTGTAGCAATTTATTAATAGATGCCGAGCAATTGCCATACCAGGAGGTGATGCAACCGGTCAGGATGCTCTCGGTGGTGCAGCTGTCTAACTTTTTGAGGATCTGGGGACCCATGCCAAATATTTTCAGTCTCCTGAGGGGGAAAAGGCTTTGTCGTGCCCTCTTCACGACTGTCTTGGTGTGTTTGGACCATGATAAATCATTGGTAATGTGGACACCAAGTAACTTGAAACTCTCGACCCGCTCCACTACAGCCATGTTTATGTTAGTGGGGCCTGTTCGGCCCGCATTTTCCTGTAGTCCACCATCAGCTCCTTTGTTTTACTCACATTGAGGGAGAGGTTGCTGTCCGGGCACCACACTGCCAGTTCTCTGACATCCTCCCTATAGGCTGTCTCATCATTGTTGGTCAGCAAACTTAATGATGGTGTTGGAGTCGTGGGTGAACAGAGAGTACATGAGGTGACTAATTACATTCCCCTGATAGGCCCCAGTGTTGAGGATCAGCGCGGCAGACGTGTTGTTGCCTACCCTTACCACATTTGGGTGGCCCGTCAGGAAGTCCAGGATCCAGATGAAGAGGGAGGTGTTTAGTCCCAGGGTCCTTAGCTTAGTGATGAGCTTTGTGGGCACTACGGTGTTGAACCCTGAGCTGTGGTCAATGAACAGCATTCTCACATAGGTGTTCCTTTTGTCCAGGTGGGAAAGGGCAGTGTGGCGTGCGATTGAGATTGCGTCATCTGTGGATCTGTTGGCGTGGTATGTGAATTGGAGTGGGTCTAGGGTATCCGGGAGGATGCTGTTGATGTGAGCCATGACCAGCCTTTGAAAGCACTTCATGGCTACCGATGTGAGTGCTACGGGGCGGTAATCATTTAGGCAGGTTACCTTCGCTTCCTTGGGCACAAGGACTATGGTGGTCTGCTTGAAACATGTAGGTATTTCAGACTCAGTCAGGGAGAGGTTGAAAATGTGGATACATTCCAATCCTCTCCACTTAAATTGATAGATTCTCTTTGAGCAGCAGCAAGGAAATGTGTAACAAAATGCTATTTTAACCAAAAAGATATTTGGTTAGGTCTATGCAGGGAACTTGCTGACATGGAGAAAATTCCATCAACCTTGCAACATAGACAGCATAGGTATGACGGTGTCTGGTCAGAGTTCCTGACATATCATACTTATTCTGTCTTTTATGGGCTTTTTGTTTGTTTCTGTTGTTTTTGTATGGTTTAATCCACATTGTATTCTTATTCAGACTCTTGAAATATTTGCTCTGTACAGCCAAAATGTACCCTTAGCATGTTAATGTAAAGACAACAAAGATAAGTTGTGTATGTATGGTACATGTTCTTTACGTGCTCTTGAACAAAAATGGAAAAAAGTCTTGACACAAACTGTATTACAAGCCAATATCTGTGTCGACTAGAAACATACTACAGTCGAGCCCAGATCACCTGATTCATTTTAGAGTTCTAAATGACCCCTCAGTGCAGAGTGGAACATTATCTGGATTACAAGAATACAATTTCAAACAGGGTACCGTTATAACCAGGCCTAACAGTTAGGTAAAAAGTTAGTGCCCTATTCTTCATGGAAAGTAACATCTCGTCTGGATTGTACTGTACAAGGCGATTTTGTCAATCGTGAATTTACTGTTTTCTTCAGGAACAGTCGCTATCTGAAAATGGACCATTCATTGTTTTTCAGGCAGGCGTCGTAACTCATATCCTGGGGGAAATTCATTTGGGACTGTGGCGGAGTGTTTGTTGACTTTTTATTGAACGCGGCTGGTAGCTCTCTCGATCGAGACAAGCCGTTCCCACAACCCAAACAAAGGGGTCAGAGAAGAGAGGTATCACAATCAATGAATGACTGACAAAGCTGGGAAGAGCTTCACCACACACACAACATCTGGTTTCAAATAGTATCTTGTTTTATTTCAGATACTTTGAGAGTTTGTTTGATCCTGCCTGGAGTGCAAGATAGGCGGGGTTGCACTTTTGGGATTATTCCATTGGTTCCTTTGCACCATGCAAGCTTAATCAAACACAGGTACAGTATTTCAAAGAACACATACTATTTGAACCCAGGTCTGACATGTACACATACATATGAACAAATATGTCCACAAACAAGCCCACACCCGTACCCACATATTAAAACACACACACACATACTGACGAGATGCTGGTTTTGCTAACTACTTTTGTTGAGGGCTGGGTGCTTGCCAGTTGAAGGAAAATATAGATTGAAATACAACTTGGTAAAATCGAAACCGGGATGAAAAGGCATTAATTACTGTGTTTTGTTAAAGTATTCTTTGGGAGATCCATCTTGATTTCCCCCTAACTTCCAACTATTGAGCCATTATTAACTGGCGCAAGGTTAGTGGGCCAACGTTAGAGGATTCAACTAGTTGGGCGACAGGTAGATTAGTGGTTATTCAACCGTAATGCACACTGCCCAAATTGCAGGCTGCCCAAAAAGGCATAGGCCTAAAAGCTTGTGGTTTGAAACAATCCACAGCTATTCTTCAAAATAAGCTAATGATAATCATTTCCTCTGTGATTGTCATGCTTTCTGGTTAAGTATTTTGAAGTAATTATGTAATTTTGGCAATTGTATTTCGATTTACTTCCCTATTTGACCCACCACTATGCCATTTATCTGTTGTTCTTTTGTTTTTCATTTCAACTTTCTTTCATTGTCCAGAAGGCAAAGGCACAATCCTAGTCATATCAGCAACTAGTTCTGAGATCTTTAGATTCCCCCTCTTTCTACATTTCTAAAATAGATTTTAATCTCTATCACATATGGAAGCGCTATCAGGTGCGCTGTGTAGAATGCTGTTTTCCAGCGAATTGCATTTTGGCAAATATTTGAAAATGAAGTTTCATTGTCTGCTTCATTACGAGTTGAATGTTCTCTTAAGATGCATTACCATAATCATAATGGGATTTCTGTCATTCTGAGCACCATTGGGTGGATGCCCTAATGGGTAATGCACCCAATGGAAACCCTGGTATATGTTGACGATGCATGTGAGTGCGCAGCTATTTGTAAAACCAACACAAGATGCCAAATGTTAGACAGCAAAATAAAGAAAATCAATACATCCATATCTGTAATGCTGTGTCTGAAAACACAGTGCCCACAGGTAGACGAAACACTCATATTAGTACAAGCAGACATAGGCACCCTGTACATTCATTATAAAGCAATGGGGGTTTTGGACCCTGGGCTAATACCGCAAAACAAACAGGCATGCTGCTAGGCTCATAATGACACCCGGTTGAGCTACTAAGACAAGCAGCGGCACGCTGTTGTTTTGCAGAGGAAAGACATTATGGGCAGTCACATATTATATCAGTCAAGGATTTCATTTTAACACGATGCCCATAGGTGAGGACGTTAGCTGCATAATTCCAATGGCGATGGATAACAGTGCAATGTGTAATAAGGGCTCAGGGCCAGACGCAGATGCAGACACGGGAGGCAGATGGTTTGAGTGTTTGATATTTATTAGTTCCAAAAGGGGTAGGCAAGAGAATAGTCGTGGACAGGCAAAAGGTCAAAACCAGATCGGAGTCCAGGAAGTACAGAGCGGCAGGGAGGCTCAAGGTCAAGGCAGGCAGACTGGTCAGGCAGGCGGGTACAGGCGGGTACAGAGTCCAGAAAACAAGCAAGGGTCAAAACCCAGAGAACTAGCAAAAGAGAGAATAGCAAAAGCAGGCACATGGGGAAAACAAGCTGGTTGACTTAAAACAGACAAGACGAATTGGCACAGAGAGACAGGAAACACAGGGATAAATACACTGGGGGAAAATAAGGGACACCTGGAGGGGGTGGAGACAATCACAAGGACAGGTGAAACAGATCAGGGTGTGACAGTGCAGGTAAAAAGCATCCTATGAAGACTTTTTTGACAATATTATACTAATGTATAATATGTTTTTTTAATGAATTGTAAGAAATTAGATAAATTGCAAAAATCTTCTCCCCCCATGGTAAATTGGTAAAATTGCAAGACATTAACACTAAAAATAAAATACATCTACTGTCATGGGGGGCAACAGTTGGCTCTGACTGTATGTGTGGGTATGGATGTGGGTCCTCCCACCCCCATCAAAATTGCCCATCCCTGACATAGCTAGTTGGCTATTTCCAGAAGTTTGAAAATGCCACAAATCAAGTAATGTTCAAACAAATGTTAAGGTTAAATCACAAAGTATTCAATAGCATAATAAATTACAGAGCACAGAGAGAAAATTATTATAAGAAATAGTCCCATCAATACCTCACTAAAAGAGTCAAGAGCTAGAAATGAACTGTGCCTTTAAACCAGGACCTGTATTTATAAAACATCTGAGTGCTGATCTAGAATCAGTTTTGTGTTTTGGATCACAACGACTAAGATTACATAGACATGGGGGACTCGATCCTAGATCAGTACCCCTACTCTGAGATGCTTTAGAACACTAGGAGTTCTAAAGCTCATAGCAGAGGTCACAAATGAATTATGTTGCAGTTTGCAAAACACTTCATTTTCCAACTGGGTAAGGACCATGGATAGTACCAGAATGGATAGAGTCGCTGGACATTCCATATTTCTAAGGGTTTCAAACACATTTGGGATTTAATGTCACACACTATACTTCCCAAAACGGTAGCAAACATTACAGTAAGTGATTTTATATCTGCTAGTTTCATGAAAGACAATACACAGAATGAGAAGAGTTAAAAACTACAACTACTATTATCAAAACGCTTCCATGTTGGTGCACAAATAGAACCACATTTTCAAGTCTTCATGAAGCGTCTCTTTCAGACCCATACTCCATGCCTTACATGAGCTTTACTTACAACTGACTATCTTCAGTCACCCCAAGAGAAAAAATGTTGGTTTTAAATAAGTCTATATTTACATTTTCATACTGAAGCATACTTAAATATAGTACAAATTCATATAACATACTTCTTATACAATATGTATTTTTCTAGTATATTTTAAGTATACTATATGTTCACTATTATTACACTTAAACACACTTATTCAAATTGTACGTCAATTTCATACGCTTTAATTAATAATTCATTGAAAATTCATTGAAAATACACATAGTTGTTAAGTTGAAGCATTGATTATTGTTATGAGTGATCACATTTCAGTGCCAATAATGAGTTTAAATACTTTCTGAATTCCCATTCAGAAGAGTGCAGAGAAAGAGGAAGTTGACACTTGGTATGTTTCCATTAAGATGACGACAGATTTTTCATTTCAACATTCTAAAGTCTGCATGAAACAAATACGCATATTTTCCCACCAGTGGTGTGTTTCCACCAAACTGACTTGTTGCGGATAACAATCTGTGCGCGGTGCACACAAAATATACCTTTTTTAAATTAAATTTCATGTACAAAATAAACATCTAAGGTTCAATGTGTTTCCATTACATGTTCAACTCTACCGATAGTTGTCACAAAAACTGTTGTATTAAATAGCAAATGTGCCTAGTCTAGTTTTGGCATGTGCACTCTAGCCATCAGCTTATAGATGCATTGCAGGTATAATTGTGATTAATTTAGATATCATTTCGATTTTAAATATTCTAAAGTATATTTATCACGGATATACTTAAATATATTAATGTAGTATAATTGAAAGATATTTAAAAACATGTTTTTTCCACCTTGGACACCTTATGAAAAGCAACCAGAATACATTTAACAGCCTCCCCAAAGTAAGAATTATAAAAGCAATTTTTAGTTATGGTAATTGCTACCGGCCCAGCACTTCAAGACAACCAACTTGGTTTCTTTGCAATGTACAAAAGTTAAATATAAGACTCTTTTAATGAGAACCCGAGTGACACTAAATTTACATGTATTTAAACACCGATACACACACGTAATCTCTGAACGATAACTGTCTCTAGGTCTTAAAGCACCCATACAGTCTTTTTATTCTTTTTAATATTCATTCATCTTAATTTGCTATTGTTGAAATGTTTTCAATAGGTCACCAGAAGATGCAGACTGGTTCCAGAACAGTTTGTTTGCAAGGTGGACCATCCTGGCTTATGCCCTGTCTTCCATCTATTCATTGCCAAATGCAATGATTATCTGCAGGGCAAACTATACGCCTCTGCATCTCAAAGGCCAAACACAGTAACCTTGAGTGCGGATTTGGTGCCTTGTCTGCAGAAAGAAATGGACGGACTAACAAAATATAAGATGCAATGCATCTAAAGCACTTTCATATCCATACCATAATTTCCTAGACACCTTTTACATATTCACTGCCCTCTTACACAACACATTTTGACAGAATGTGGTGACATACAAATAGTTATTTAGTAAATTAGAAAGATTGGGAAAAATGGGCCAACAAGATTTGGCTGTCCAAGAGGGTTGAAAAGTCCCCAGTTCAATATTGATGAGTTGATGAGGCTGCTGCTGCTAAAACATAGCTAGCCAATGACTGTTTTGTGTAAATTACACTATAATAACCTGGAAATACAATGACATTGCTAAAGCAGGCAAATAAAAAGTATGAAACTATGCCATCATAATGTCGTAAAATTAATTTAGAGATGAAAATGTTGTCATTAGCTATATGATGCTGCAAGCTTGGCACACCTGTATTTGGGGAGTCTCTCCCATTCTTCTCTGCAGATCTTATCAAGCTCTGTCAGGTTGGCTGTGGAGTGGTGCTGCACAGCTATTTTCAGGTCTCTCCAGAGATGTTCAATTGGGTTCAAGTCTGGGCTCAGACTGGGCCACTCAAGGACAATCAGAGACCTGTGTGTTCTTTTGGTTGTGTCATGTAAGAAGGTGAACACTTGCCCCAGTCTGACACCCTAGGCGCTCTGGAGCAGGTTTTCATCAAGGATCTCTTTCCCTCTATCCTGACTAGTCTCCCAGTCCCTGTTGCTGAAAAACATCCACACAGCATGATGCTGCCACCACCATGCTTCACCATGGGGATGGTGCCAGTTTTCCTCCAGATTTGACGCTTGGCATTCAGGCCAAAGAGTTCAATCTTTCTTTCATCAGACCAGAGAATCTTGTTTCTCATGGTCTGAGATTCTTTAGGTACCTTTTGGCAAACTCCAAGCGGGATGTCATGTGCCTTTTACTGAGAAGTGCTACACTCTGGTCACTCTACCATAAAGGCCTGATTGGTGGAGTGTTGCAAAGATGGTTGTCCTTCTGGAAGGTTCTCCAATCTCCAAAGAGGAGCTCTGGAGCTCTTTCAGAGTGACCATCACGTTCTTGTTCGCCTCACTGACAAAGGCCCTTCTCCCCAATTGCTCAGTTTGGCCGGGCAGCCAGCTCTAAGAAGAGTATTGGTGGTTCCAAACGTCTTCCATTTAAGAATGATGGAGGCCAGTGTATCCTTGGGGACCTTCAATGCTGCAGACATTTGGTACCCTTCCCCTGAGCCTCAACATAATCCTGTCTCCAAGCTCTACAGACAGTTCCTTCAACTTCATGGCTTGGTTTTTGCTCTGACATGCACTGTCACCTGTGGGATGTTATATAGACGTATGTGCCTTTCCAAATCATGTACAATCAATTGAATTTACAAAAGGTGGACTCCAAGTTGTAGAAACATCTCAAGGATGATCAATGGAAACAGCATGCACTTGAGCTCAATTTTGAATTTCATAGCAAAGGGTCTAAATACTAATGTAAATAAGGTATTTCTGTTTTTATTATTAATACATTTGCAAACATATCTAAAAACCTGTTTTCACGTTGTCATTATGGGGCATTGTGTGTTGATTGAGGGAAAAAAATATTTATAAAATTTTAAAATAAGGCTGTTGCGTTACAAAATGTGGAAAGAGTCAAGGGGTCTGAATACTTTATGAATGCACTGTTTGTCAGCTATAAATCAAAAGTAATTTCAGTCCCCACGTCTTCCTACATTCATTTCAGTTCCCAGTTGCTACTACAGTCATTTCAGTCTCCACACCTTCCTGGTCATTTCCATAACTGTATTTGCTAATTAGAGTATATCTTTAGTAGGGCAGCCATGTTTGGAGACCTCTATGGTAGACAAATAATGTACTGTAAATAGAGAAACCATGAGAGGTACCGTGCAGCTTGTGTGAGCCACATGGAGAAGAGCACTGTGTCACAGACTGATGACTGACCACAACAAATGAAAGAGAAAGACAAGATGGCACAAATCACCTCCACTTCCACAGCAGCCCTAGACTGGGTACTCCACACGCAACTAAGCACCCACTGCTCCAGTCAATTATACAGTTAAAGCCAGAAGCTTACATACACTTAGGTTGGTGTCATTAAAGCTAGTTTTTTAAGCACCCCACAAATTTCTTGTCAAAAACTATAGTTTTGGCAAGTCGGTTAGGACATATGTTGTTAATGACACAAGTTATTTTTTCAACAATTGTTTACAGATAGATTATAAAACTTATAATTCACTGTATCACAATTCCAGTGGGTCAAGAAGTTTACATACACTAAGTTGACTGTGCCTTTAAACAGCTTGGAAAAATCATGGCTTTAGAAGCTTCTGATAGGCTAATTGACATCATTTGAGTCAACTGGAGGTGTAATTGGATGTATTTCAAGGCCTATCTTCAAACTCAGTGTCTCTTTGCTTGACGTCATGGGAAAATTAGAAGAAATCAGCCAAGACCTCAAAAAAATTGTGGAGACCTCTTCAAGTCTGGTTCATCCTTGGGAGCAATTTACAAATGCCTGAAGGTACCAAGTTCATCTGTACAAACAATAGTACGCAAGTAAAAACACCATGGGACCATGCAGCCATCATACCGCTCAGGAAGGAGACGCGTTCTGTCTCCTGGAGATGAATGCACTGTGGTGTGAAAAGTGCAAATCAATCCCAGAACAGCCAAGGACCTTGTGAAGATGCTGGAGGAAACAGGCACAAAAATATCTATACCCACAGTAAAACGAGTCCTATATCGACATAACCTAAAAGGCCGCTCATCAATGAAGAAGCCACTGCTCCAAAATCACCATTAAAAAAACCCAGACTATGGTTTGAAACTGCACATGGGGACAAAGATCAAACTTTTTGGAGAAATGTACTCTGGTCTGATTAAACAAAAATAGAACTGTTTGGCCATAATTACCATCATTATGTTTGGAGGAAAAAGGGGGAGGCTTGCAAGCAGAAGAACACCAACCCAACTGTGAAGTACGGGGGTGGCAGCATCATGTTGTTGGGGTCCTTTGCTGCAGGAGGGACTGGTGCACTTCACAAAATAGATGGCATCATGAGGTAGGACAATTATGTGGATATATTGAAGCAACATTTCAAGACATCAGTCAGGAAGTTAAAGCTTGGTCGCAGATGGTTTTTCCAAATGGACAATGACCTCAAGCATACTTCCAAAGTTGTGGAAAAATGGCTTAAGGACAACAAAGTCAAGGTATTGGAGTGGCCATCAAAGCCCTGACCTCAATACCGTATACAATTTGTGGGCAGAACTGAAAAAAACATGTGGGAGCAAGGAGGCCTACAAACCCGAATCACTCTACTATTATTCTGACATTTCACATTCTTAAAATAAAGTGGTGATCCTAACTGACCTGAAACAGGACATTTTTACTGGGATTAAATGTCAGGAATTGTGAAAACTGAGTTTACATGTACTTGGCTAAGGTATATGTAAACTTCCAACTTCAACTCTATGTTCTGCCAGACTCACTCCGATTTAGTTAGTCCGTGTCTGTCATTTGTAGCCTTCATGTACATGTGATGTCATAAAATATGCCAGTAAAGCAATACCTGTAACGGGTGTCGTCGAAAGAATGAGACCAAGGCGCAGCGTTCTTTGAGTTCCACATAATTTATTAACTAAGTGAAACTTTAGAAAAGACAAACCATTAACGACTACACAGCTTTGTTGTGCAAACTACCTGCACACAAACAAAGAACAAGATCCCACACAGAAGGAGGGAAAAGGGCTGCCTAAGTATGGTCCCCAATCAGAGACAATGAAAGACAGCTGCCTCTGATTGGGAACCACACTCGGCCAGAAAGAAAGAAATAAAGAACATAGAATGCCCACCCAAATCACACCCTGACTAAACCAAAATAGAGACATAAAAAGGCTCTCTAAGGTCAGGGCGTGACAATACTAGAAAAGGCAAAAAAGACACATAGGCTGTACATTGGCAGTTGAAAAACAGAAGGAGAGCAATGCAATTTATTTTTCGAGTGAGAGAGAACAAGAGTGAGTGTGTAAGAGAGAATGAAAACGAAACAAGAGAGAGAGAGCTGAGGAACCTACAGCCCATTGGTTGAAGGAGAATTTGTACAACCGCTTTAACCTGGCGCCACTGAACTCAATCAAATTCTCCTCATTCTTGAGCAAGTATTAGCCTAGCGAGCAGGGACCCCGGTTCACTCCCTCAATTAAATGCCTTTGCTCACATAATTAACATCTGTTTTGTCCACAGATCAATAAAGGGCTTGTTAATTAAAAGTCCCTTTGCTTCCTCAAAGATCCCCTTACAAAGTTCTATCATGGTATGAAGTGGTTGCACCTGGCAGAATTTGCATTTGGGTTTCATGTTTTTGAGTGTTTTTTTCCTCTGAGGAAAGATACGAGTAGAAGTCAAAGAGAGAAAGAAAGAGGGAAAATAAAAGCTTGCTGGAGCTCAGTTGAAAGAGGAAGGGGCTTGAGGGAACCTTTTAGATTGAATGCACCACCACAAGAGAAGTAGAGTGGGTTTGGTTAATAACTTCTTTGGGGTACACCCCCTTTCTTCTCAATTTCCGCCTAAAGACATACCCTAATCTAACTGCCTATAGCTCAGGCCCAGAGGCAAGGATATGCATATTCTTGGTATCATTTGAAAGGAAACACTCTGCATTTTGTGGAAATGTAAATTGAATGTAGGAGAATATAACACAATTGATCTGGTGGAAGAAAATACAAGGAAATAAACATATGTTTTCTGTTTTTTATTTTTGCTGCATCATATTTCAAATGACCAAGAACAGCGTAACATACAGATATGATGATGTGGATGATTTGAATAAAGAACATAAGACGGCAACAATAGCTGAGAAAAGTTTTGGACAGATAACTTCAAAAATGAGCGAGCTACATGACATTGAGCATGAAGTCATCCAGGTGTCCCACACAAATGTACCCAAATGGCCGAATTGGTTACAGTGATACATTTTGAAGGAAATAACATAAATGCTATTTTAACACACACACACCAATTTTTATATAAATATATATATATATATATATATATATATATATATATATATATATATATATATAAAACAAACAATTAACAAGGGTAACTATTTACATATTTTCTATTTACAATATTGTGAAGACCCTCAGTCCTCTACACAATATTGTGCTGCTGGTGCCATGGCCCATAGCAGTCTCTTTCTGCTGTAAAGCAAAGGCTTACTGAACAGGTGGTGCAGGTGATGGGGGATTTCCTGTGACAAAGGGCACAACGACGTCTCCCTACTGTGCCCTTTTTGCCCTGAGGCACATTCATGCCTGCAGAGATGAATCTGGGCAGGTGAACACCACTGGTTGGAGCAGATGGGACAGAGGTAGACAGGACAGAAGATGCTGCAGTGGACTTGATGTAGCTAGCAAGATCCTGGAAGGGCTGCTCCCTGAAGGCTAGCTGTGAGATGGGGGGCTGTCCACAGCTCTTAGCCATTTCCTTCTGGAGGATGAAGACATTCACCACAGCAATGTCAATTAAATGATAGAAAAATGTCTTGTACCATTTCATGGTCTTGTGGAGAAGGTTGGAGTATCCTATCAGCGCATCTGACAGGGCCACACCTCCCATGCTCTTGTTTTAGTCCTTCACAGCAGCTGGAATGGGGGCATTTTTTGTGGTCCATGCCCCGGCACCGTCCTTCACATGCCTGACAACGTGATCTCCACTGAAGGACTTGTGGATACTGGAGCACATGACCACCTCTCTGGTATCCATCCACTTCACAAAGAGCAGGCCATCTTCACGGATCCATCGCATGGTACCCCGTTCAGCCCGCTTAGGCATGTCGTTCATCTTTGTCTTTGGAAAGCCCACTCTGTTGGTCCGAATGGTGCCACAAGCCCACACATCCCACTTCCTCAGCTCTGTAAACAGGGTAGGGCTTGTGTAGAAGTTGTCCACAAACAGTTTGTAGCTCTTCCCCAGCAGTTGAAAATCCAATAACTCCATAACGGAATCATAACTCAGTCCATTACCGGTAGCAAAACTGTTTTTCCCCTCATAAACCAAAAAATTGGTGTAGGCACACACAGAATCAGTCAAAATAAACAGTTTGTAACCCCATTTGGTTGGTTTGTTACGCATGTATTGTTTGAGGCTGACTCTGATCTTTGAGGATATCATCCTCTCATCGATGGACAGGTTCTGGGCGGGCTCAAAATAGATCTTGCAGGCCTCAACGATGTTGGGGTATAGAGGTTTGATTTTGCACAGCCTATGTGCCTCTCTTCTTGTCATTCTCCCCATCAACTTCTGGGTCACTGATGTGAAGCGCCCGTGAGATAGTCAGAAACCTTTTACAAGACATGACAGTCATGGGGAAAGGCAGTTGATAGAGAGCTGACGTTTTCCAGTAGTCCCTTAGAGTTTTCAACTTCACCAGCCCCATGTAAATGACCATTGAAAAGTAGCAGAAAAGGTCTGACATGGAAATGGTCTTCCATGCCTCTTTCTGTCCTGCCTGCTTCTTAGCCCCGTACTTATTGGTGTTCGACACCAGGGAATAAACAACTGACGAGGTGAAAAACAGTTGAAAAAGTTAAAGGGGGCTGTACTTTGCAGTCATGTCTAGTTGAGGTCCTGGCTGCCTTTTGGGTCTAAAAACTGGTGGATTTGGTTCCACATCATCTTCTCACAGTGTTTCAACGGCCATCTGGCCCTCTGTCTGCAGGTTTCTCTCCTCCACACCGCCGCATCTTTGTCACTGACTTCACATCTCTTGATGGCCAAGTAGGTGTGGAGCCGGAGACAGTGGGAGTCCGGCTGGATGAACCAGCTTCAGAGGGAGATGGACACCTTGACATTGGTGGCTCATAATCAGAATCACTGCCACTGTGAAAGATTTTTAAAAATCAGTAACAATACTTTAACGTATGAGCCCTGTATCAACACGTAATATATATATATATATATATATATATATATATATAAATTATAGAGAGAGAGAGAGAGAGAGAGTACAGGTAACATAATCACTATGGTGAAGTGGTGAAGGGCTGTTCCATGCCATGTTTATGTAAAATAAATGTTAAAAATATATCACACACACACACACACTTCATTACAGATGATATTTTTATATATTGCAAATAAAATAAGAAAATCCCCCCCAAAATCTCAAATTAATAATATTTGATATTATTAATTTCAAACAATGACTTTAGCATTAGGACTTACCAATCCAGCATGGCATCCTCGCCATCAGAAACATGTCTTCCGCCTGGGAGTCCAAACTATTTACAAGAATGTTTACTATAACAAATGGTGTATTTAGAATGTTAGCTCTCTGCAGTTTCACCGGATGTTGGCCTGGTGGGACGTTAGCGTCTCACCTACCCTAGAGAGGTTAACCTTGCTTGCTTAACATGACAAAATAAGGTGGAATATTGGAAGGGTCCACACTCTACATAACACATCTTCATCTTTCTCCAAGAAACTGCACTGCTTGCGCGACACACCATCAGTGTCTAAAGATGTAAAAACAAAATACTTCCCTGTATCGTCTTTACAGATAGAAAATCAGTAAAAGCAACAGATAACATGCGCCCACACAACCATGATCAATCCGGACTTAATACTCTCTTGTGAGAAGGTTTACGTGGTTTAAACTTGCAAAGGTAATTGCAGTTTATTAATATTAACCGTGTTAGCCCGGACACTAACTTAGGTTTTCTCAAATTAAGTTAAGAAATGTACAATGGGCCTACATTCCACATTTGGTCCTATGTTTCATATTTTTGCATGTGCAAATATGCATCTACTGGTATAGCTTGGCCATCTTTGAAGGCATCAATGTTACTTTCAAAACATCTGATTGAGAGATAAACATGGTAATGCTTTCACTGATTGCACATATTGTAAAGGAAGATTGTTCCGAAATGATAGAGTGCTTGCTTTGTTATGCAACTGATCTTGCGTCCTTTCTGTGATCCTGTGAACCCCGTTCATTGCTGCTCGCAGCTATATTTATTATATATTTTCCATTGGAATAAACAATTGTTGATATACAGTTGTACACTACTTAAATTGAATGTAGTTATAGTAATCAACCAATTGTCCTGCACGGATGTCATCCCTATATGCTGAGTGCACTGTTTTTCAAATGATTTCTGTTGCACAAAAGTCAAATGCACTCTTTGGAAGTGGAAAGACAATCTGCACACTGCAAAATGTAAACAGAATATGAATGTAATAATATATGTTTTATAGCATGCTTCCTTTTCCCTATTATCTTATTTACCATGTGCTGATAATGTACAGTATATCCACATACAATTGCACCGCAACATACAATAAACAATTATTTATATTCTCGTTATCACAATTTCTCCATAACAGCTCTTATCGATGCATCCGCATTTCCCTTTCCCCTTGGGTTTGCAGGCATTGCCACTTGGACAGTCTGAATGCAAATCTTATAATTAAATACATCTCTATAAGAACTCCTTATATAGATGATTCGGCAACCAGCTGCTATATTGTGGCGTTCTATCCATTCTCATATCTACTACTCAATCCATTATTGTTTGTGATCAAAGTTGCACAATGGAAAACATTCCACTTAAACTGTGGACCATTAACGGAGAATAATCAATTTGAAACGCAAACTTAATATTTTTTTATTTGCGAAAAAGGGCCCAATTTTTAAAACCAATTTAAAACATATTTCACCCCAGGCAGTTTGTCAATTGGATTCCCATATGTGCTATTTGATGATTCTCTAAGCAGTCTGCAGTTTTGCATTCACTCTCATCTCATAAACTAGTATAAAATCTAATTCTACTGCTTTCAGTACTTTTCTCATATTCTGGGCACAGTCTAAAAATAAGCTTTGTATTGCCTAGTACTGTATATTGCATATGTACAGTAACCAATCTCAAATCAGCATTCCTGGAAATGGAAGGCAGCAAAGCCTTGAAAGTGTGTACAAAATGGAAGCTTAATTCCCTATATAGAACACTACTTTAGACCAGAGCCCTATGGGTCATGGTCTAAAGTAGTGCACTTTATAGGGAATAGGGCAACATTTGGGATGGAATAGGGACACATGTCTAAACTGATTTGTAATCTGAGGTAATTTTTACACAGTAAATTTCAATGCTAAAACTCAGCCATAAAACTTAAATCATTTTATTTTCTCCTAGACAGATTAATGTAGCATACATTGGCTTGCGAAAGTATTCTTTCCCCTTGGAATTCTTCCTATTTTGTTGCCTTACAACCTGGAATTCAAATAGATTTTTGTATCATTTGATTTACACAACATGCCTACCACTTTGAAGTTGCAAAATATTTTTTATTGTAAAACAAACAAGAAAACAGAAAACTTGAGCGTGCATAACTATTCCCCCCCCGCCAAAGTCAATACTTTGTAGAGCCACATTTTCAGCAATTACAGCTGCAAGTCAGTTGGGGTATGTCTCTGTAAGCTTGGCACATCTAGCCACCGGCAAAACTGCTCCAGCTCCTTCAAGTTGGATCGGTTCCGCAGATGTACAGCAATATTTAAGTCATTCCAGACTCTCAATTTGATTGAGGTCTGGGCTTTGACAAGGCCATCCCAAGATATTTAAATGTTTCCCCTAAACCACTTGAGTGTTGCTTTAGCAGTATGCTTAGGGTCATTGTCCTGCTGGAAGGTGAACCTCTGTCCCAGTCTCAAATCTCTGGAAGACTGAAACAGGTTTCCCTCAAGAATATCCCTGTATTTAGCGCCATCCATCATACCTTCAATTCTGACCAGTTTCCCAGTCCCTGCCTATGAAAAACATCCCCACAGCATGATGCTGCCACCACCATGCTTCACTGTGGGGATGGGGTTCTCGGGATGATGGAGCTGTTGGGTTTGCGCCAGACATTGCATTTTCCTTGATGGCCAAAATGCTACATTTTAGTCTCATCTGACCAGAGTACCTTCTTCCATATTTGGTGAGTCTCCCACATGCCTTTTGGCGAACACCAAACATATTTGGTTATTTTTTTCTGGCCACTCTTCCGTAAAGCCCAGCTCTGTGGAGTTTAAAGTGATCCTATGGACAGATACCCTATTGCCACTGTGGAGATTTGCAGCTCCTTCGAGGTTATCTTTGGTCTCTTTGTTGCCTCTCTGATTAATGCCCTCCTTGCCTGGTCTGTGAGTTTTGGTGGGCGGCCCTATCTTGGCAGGTTTGTTGTGGTGCCATATTCTTTACATTTTTTATAATGGATATAATGGTGATCCGTGAGATGTTCAAAGTTTCGGATATTGTTTTATAACCCAACCCTGATCTGTACTTCTCCACACTTTGTCCCTGACCTGTTTGGATAGCTCCTTGGTCTTCATGGTGCTGCTTGCTTGGTGGTGCTCCTTGCTTAGTGGTGTTGCAGACACTGAGGCCTTTCAGAACAGGTGTTTATATACTGAGATCATGTGACACTTAGATTGCACACAGGTGGACTTTATTTAACTAATTATGTGACTTCTGAGGGTAATTGGTTGCACCAGATCTTATTTAGGGGCTTCATAGCAAAGGGGGTGAATACATATGCACGCACCACTTTGTTTTTTTACTCTTCTAATATTTTTTTTTTTCATTTCACTTCACCAATTTGGACTATTTTGTGTATGTCCATTTTATGAAATCCATTTAAAATACAGTTTGTAATGCAACAAAATAGGAAAAACGGCAAGGGGATGAATACTTTTGCAAGGCACTGTAAGCATTCTTAGGCTTCCCCCTGTGCCAGTCTTGTGGATTATCCTCCCAACCCACACATACACAATTTAAGTATTACTTTTTATTTTGAGAATGTGAGATTTCAGAGCATTTGAAAAATGTCTCTAAAGTAAGTCAGATATAAGATTTACACTTACTGCACTTGTTTTGAATGCATATTAAATGAATGGTAAATAACCATTTCAACGGACCCTAATAAATAACAACTGCACAAAATGAAAGTATTACATTTAACTTTTGAGCATTTATGATTTCAGAGTATTTTAAACATGTCTCTGCATCAGACATGAGATATACAACTACTGCACCTTCGGATTTTCAAAAATGTATGGGAGCTTAAGCTAAAGTACAGCATATAGCCATCTCATTGGAAAAAACAGTCACTGCTAGAACACCTCTTACGCCCAACTGTTGTAAGGCTGCTGGTACAGTTTGATGCTTAAGGATTTATGGGTAATGCCTTTATCCTGTATTTAAACCAGTGACACACTATTCACAAGTCTACCTCAATGCCCTATTAACCACAGTTCCACACAATGGGAAAAAACTATGTACATGATGTAACATGCCCTTTTCTGAAAAACAAACTGCAGTAGTACTGTATGCCGTTAAGACAACTGCGTTCCCTCACTGTGATAGCACGAGACAAAAATAAGACACGATACACTATACAATATGTTCTCATCATAGAAAGTATTACACCAGATAAGGTATAAACACTAGTAGTTGTTCTAAAAGCTTAGTACTGGGGTAGTAAAGAAAATAAGCACATGAGAGAATTTTTTATTTTTTTGTTAACTCCTAACATATTAACCCTTTCATGCGTGAGTTCCAATTATCTCTAACAGTCGCCCCAGCGTGAGTTTTTTCATGCCCGTGATGTTAGAACGTTCTCTCCGTTCCAGAATGTGATTGTTACACAACAGTACATTTAATCTCCACTGCCCTCAAACCAAGGCATGCAGCTTGTTTTTATTCATAGGCTGTTTTCAACTTCAATTTCAAATTATTTTCTGACAAGTTTTTTACTTTCTAAGAACAGTTTGATTTGAGGTGTGTTCCGCCTCATTCACATAAAAGTAGTCATTTTTACTTTTGCGGACCAATACATTTTTTAGACATTTCTCACCCGGACAAAATTCCCCAAACACTTCCCAATTGTTTGTGCAGTTCAAGACATTTCCGTCTCTTGACTGCACGCCAGGTAACGTTACACTTTTCATAACCTTTATGGTGTTTTGCTCAATGCTTAGGTAGCTAGCTACATTATTATATTAGGAAAACAATGCTCTTGAAAACAATGCTAATTGTGTCAGAGAAGTATTAGCCTGTGTTGTATTTTGAAGCTACCCTGGCCCTTTGACTCCCAAGTGGCGCAGCTGTCTAAGGCACAGCGTCTCAGGCACAGTGCGAGAGGCGTCACTACAGACACCCAGAATCAAATCCAGACTGTGTTTCTATCAAAGTAAGTGCCTTATTACGTTATAATAGTTAATGTATGTCTTGTTATACCATTTCTACTGTAGCTCACTATGTGTGGAGCATAATGTACAGTGGGGCAAAAAAGTATTTAGTCAGCCACCAATTGTGCAAGTTCTCCCACTTAAAAAGATGAGAGGCCTGTAATTTTCATCATAGGTACACTTCAACTATAACAGACAAAATGAGAAAAAAAATCCAGAAGATCACATTGTAGGATTTTTTATGAATTTATTTGCAAATTATGGTGGAAAATAAGTATTTGGTCACCTACAAAGAAGCAAGAATTCTGGATCTCACAGACCTGTAACTTCTTCTTTAAGAGGCTCCTCTGTCCTCCACTCGTTACCTGTATTAATGGCACCTGTTTGAACTTGTTATCAGTATAAAAGACACCTGTCCACAACCTCAAACAGTCACACTCCAAACTCCACTATAGCCAGGACCAAAGAGCTGTCAAAGGACACCAGAAACAAAATTGTAGACCTGCACCAGGCTGGGAAGACTGAATCTGCAATAGGTAAGCAGCTTGGTTTGAAGAAATCAACTGTGGGAGCAATTATTAGGAAATGGAAGACATACAAGACCACTGATAATCTCCCTCGATCTGGAGCTCCACGCAGGATCTCACCCCGTGGGGTCAAAATGATCACAAGAACAGTGAGCAAAAATCCCAGAACCACACGGGGGGACCTAGTGAATGACCTGCAGAGAGCTGGGACCAAAGTACATGTCCAGTACATGTCCAGGCAAGTCTGAAGTTTGCTGGAGAGCATTTGGATGATCCAGAAGAAGATTGGGAGAATGTCATATGGTCAGATGAAACCAAAATATCACTTTTTTGGTAAAAACTCTAATCATCGTGTTTGGAGGACAAAGAATGCTGAGTTGCATCCAAAGAACATCATGCCTACTGTGCAGCATGGGGGTGGAAACATGCTTTGGGGCTGTTTTTCTGCAAAGGGACCAGGACGACTGATCCATGTAAAGGAAAGAATGAATGGGGCCATGTATCGTGAGATTTTCAGTGAAAACCTCTTTCCATCAGCAAGGACATTGAAGATTAAATGTGGCTGGGTCTTTCAGCATGACAATGATCCCAAACACACCGCCCGGGCAACGAAGGAGTGGCTTCGTAAGATGCATTTCAAGGTCCTGGAATGTCCTAGCCAGTTTCCAGATCTCAACTCCATAGAAAATCTTTGGACGGAGTTGAAAGTCCGTGTTGCCCAGCAACAGCCCCAAAACATCACAGCACTAGAGGATATCTGCATGGAGTAATGGGACAAAATACCAGCAACAGTGTGTGAAAACCTTGTGAAGACTTACAGAAAGCATTTGACCTCTGTCATTGCCAACAAAGGGTATAAAACAAAGTATTGAGATAAACTTTTGTTATTGACCAAATACTTATTTTCCACCATCATTTTCAAATAAGTTCATTAAAAATCCTACAATGTGATTTTCTGGATTTTTTCCCTCTCATTTTGTCTGTCAGAGTTACAAAATTACAGGCTTCTCTCATCTTTTTAAGTGGGAGAACTTGAACAATTGGTGGCTGACTAAATACTTTTTTTGCCCCACTGTATATGTGTATAGTCCTTATAACCGCAGACACATGAGGTAACATTACTCATTTCATAACCTTTATGGTGTTATATTCAATCGTACTTATGTAGCTAGCTACATTATTCTATTAGCTCTGTAAAACAATGCTAATTACGTCAGAATTATTGACTTGTTGTAATTTTAAGCTACCCTTGAAAAATATCTTCTTGTACCACTTGGTCGTTTTCTGAGTGCATTCTACAAAGCTGTTAATAATGTCCGCCTTATCCACTGCCCCCATTTGGAGGTTATAGTCAAACCCACGCAGTTGATATTTCTCTCTCCACTCGGGTGGTCCACCTTCTCATGGTTGCTGTATGGACAGTGGAGAGGACATGGATGTCTCGTTTGCCACTTTACTGTCAGCTGTTGACATTTCTTATTTTGTATAACGGGTCATTCAGGATGGCAATAGCATTGTTGATGAAATGCAGTCATCGCAGCAGAACTAGGAAGCGGTCTTGGAAAAAGAGGGTGGCAAAGAAAGAAATTGCAAATATAGGCTCTGTGCTCCAGTATTCTCTTAGGGAGTTCTTCTTTACTATCCCCATGAGGACTGTCACCAGGAAGGTATACATTTCAATGATTGTGGTTTCCCCCCCCACTCCTGGCTCTCTCTTCTCCTGTAGCTCCAAGGCATAGCGATTGGTCTCTACTATGTCTCCCACCAGCTCCTCTGTCAGAAACAACTTGAAGCACTCTGCCTCAGATGTAAATGGTAAGGGGCGTTTCACTCCAGACCGGGACTCATCAAAGCAAACAGTAGGGCCAGGAGGGGTGATTTCCTGACTTTCATACTCAGACTCATTGTCAGAATTGTAAAAAAATATCCAGAATTTCCGCGTTTGTTAATTGTCTGCTTCTTAAAAGACATTACCAATGCTACAGCTTAGCTCACTGGTTACATACAGAGCCTTGCGAAAGTATTCGGCCCCCTTGAACTTTGCGACCTTTTGCCACATTTCAGGCTTCAAACATAAAGATATAAAACTGTATTTTTTTGTGAAGAATCAACAACAAGTGGGACACAATCATGAAGTGGAACGACATTTATTGGATATTTCAATTTTTTTTAACAAATCAAAAACTGAAAAATTGGGCGTGCAAAATTATTCAGCCCCTTTACTTTCAGTGCAGCAAACTCTCTCCAGAAGTTCAGTGAGGATCTCTGAATGATCCAATGTTGACCTAAATGACTAATGATGATAAATACAATCCACCTGTGTGTAATCAAGTCTCCGTATAAATGCACCTGCACTGTGATAGTCTCAGAGGTCCGTTAAAAGTGCAGAGAGCATCATGAAGAACAAGGAACACACCAGGCAGGTCCGAGATACTGTTGTGAAGAAGTTTAAAGCCGGATTTGGATACAAAAAGATTTCCCAAGCTTTAAACATCCCAAGGAGCACTGTGCAAGCGATAATATTGAAATGGAAGGAGTATCAGACTACTGCAAATCTACCAAGACCTGGCCGTCCCTCTAAACTTTCAGCTCATACAAGGAGAAGACTGATCAGAGATGCAGCCAAGAGGCCCATGATCACTCTGGATGAACTGCAGAGATCTACAGCTGAGGTGGGAGACTCTGTCCATAGGACAACAATCAGTCGTATATTGCACAAATCTGGCCTTTATGGAAGAGTGGCAAGAAGAAAGCCATTTCTTAAAGATATCCATAAAAAGTGTTGTTTAAAGTTTGCCACAAGCCACCTGGGAGACTCACCAAACATGTGGAAGAAGGTGCTCTGGTCAGATAAAACCAAAATTGAACTTTTTGGCAACAATGCAAAACGTTATGTTTGGCGTAAAAGCAACACAGCTCATCACCCTGAACACCTCATACCCACTGTCAAACATGGTGGTGGCAGCATCATGGTTTGGGCTTGCTTTTCTTCAGCAGGGACAGGGAAGATGGTTAAAATTGATGGGAAGATGGATGGAGCCAAATACAGGACCATTCTGGAAGAAAACCTGATGGAGTCTGCAAAAGACCTGAGACTGGGACGGAGATTTGTCTTCCAACAAGACAATGATCCAAGACATAAAGCAAAATCTACAATGGAATGGTTCAAAAATAAACAGATCCAGGTGTTAGAATGGCCAAGTCAAAGTCCAGACCTGAATACAATTGAGAATCTGTCGAAAGAACTGAAAACTGCTGTTCACAAATGCTCTCCATCCAACCTCACTGAGCTCGAGCTGTTTTGCAAGGAGGAATGGGAAATAATTTCAGTCTCTCGATGTGCAAAACTGATAGAGACATACCCCAAGCGACTTACAGCTGTAATCGCAGCAAAAGGTGGCTCTACAAAGTATTAACTGAAGGGGGCTGAATAATTTTGCACGCCCAGTTTTTCAGTTTTTGATTTGTTAAAAAGGTTTGAAATATCCAATAAATGTCGTTCCACTTCATGATTGTGTCCCACTTGTTGTTGATTCTTCACAAAAAAAATACAGTTTTATATCTTTATGTTTGAAGCCTGAAATGTGGCAAAAGGTCGCAAAGTTCAAGGGGGCCGAATACTTTCGCAAGGCACTGTACATAACAACACTGAATGGCTCAGAGCGGGAGTGAGAGGTTACGTGATTGACTGCCGGCACGTGCCATTTGTATCAATAAATCACTATCAGAAAATGTTTTGTGTGGTAATTATTGATATATATACTGTTTTATTCACATTTTCAAGTAACGGTGACGAATCATGCATAGACTGTAATGGGCACATGGGTGTAAAATACTTTTTTGAAGGTTGTATTGATTATGATGAGCTAAGCTAATTCCAGCTATGTGTTTGGAGCCATGTTTGTTGACATACAATGCATTCTGGGTTTCACATAATCGTCAGTCGGACCAAAGATGCTATAAAAGAATGAGGCGAGCAAGGGTTCACTCATTTTTTGAGAACTTCAAGAAGTGAATGGTGGGATATGAACGATGGAAGACAACATTCCGCTTCAAAATGCATACTATAAACAGACCAAACTCATCTTGTCTTCTCTTATTATCTTTGGTTTCTGTGAGGAAAGAAAGCACGGCGGCAAGCTGAAACTAATCGTCGGATTACTTTCGATTTCTAGAAAGTGTTTTATTCAATTATTTCAATAAATGGTGAGCTCACCCATGATGTGATGAATTATAAATAGTACTTGCTATTAGCTAATTCATATTGTAGTTTGTCAGCCGAGAGTTATACAAATATGACCGCTTGTGTTGCTTCAATCTTTTCTCAGTTAGCGCTAGGACAAATGTAGTCTACATTTTTCCAGTTTGGATGATTGTGTTATGCTATAGATACTTCTGTGAATATCTGAACATTGCATCCAAAAATAAACTGCTCACATTCTGGACATAACTTTGTAAGGGCTGTGTTTGTGTTAATAGTTTCTGAAAAAAAGTGTGGCCAGTTCAAATGCTGATTGTTGCGTCATTCGAAACTGGCCATTCTAAATAAGCGTTCTAATCACACTGGTGTGATCATACGCTTCAGGGACCACTGTAGAATGATCACACCCATGTGATGGTAGTGTGAAAGGGTTAATAGCACATGTGAAAGTGACATATCTGGTAAAAGCCTGTAGTGCTATGGTCTTGAAATACAATGTTATATATTGTAGCCCTTTCTTATATTCACATGCCCTTAATTGAGAATTTAGCTAAAACAATTAAGAGACAATTTGGTCGTGAGGTTTGCGTTTTTTATAATGACTCTTGTTTTGGATTCAGCTCTGCAGACTAGTTTAACCTTTCTAGCGCAGGGGTTCCGCTAGCGAAACACCTCAACAACATTCCGCTGAAAAAGCCAATGCGTGAAATTACAAAATGTTTTTTAGAAATATGTAACTTTCATTACATTAACAAGTCTAATACAGCAAATGAAAGATAAACATCTTGTTAATCTACCCATCATGCCCGATTTCAAAAATGCTTTACAGCTAAAGCACAACATATGATTATGTTAGATCGCCGCCAAGTCAAAAAAAACACACAGCCATTTTTCCAGCCAAAGATAGGAGTCACAAAAAGCAGAAATATAGATAAAATGAATCACTAACCTTTAATGATCTTCATCAGATGACACTCATAGGACATCATGTTACACAATACATGTTTTTTTTCTCGATAATGTGCATATTTATATTCAAAAAATCTCAGTTTACATTGGCGCCTTACGTAAAGTAATGGTTTGATTCCAAAACATCCGGTGATTTTGCAGAAATACTAATAGTGTTATTCACAGAATTAAAGATAGACTTCTCCTTAATGCAACCGCTGTGTCAGATTTAAAAAAAATGTAATCTGAGAATGACGCTCAGAACCCAAAACAGCCAGAGGAATAGCCACAATTTTGGAATCAACAAAATTAGAAACAACTCCATAAATATTCACTTACCTTTGATGATCCTCATCAGAAGGCACTCCCAGTAATCCAAGTTCGACAATAAATTACTGATTTGTTCCATAAAGTTCCATCATAGCCAAATAGCCACTTGTTGTTAGCGTGTTCAGCCCAGTTATCCATCTTCATGAGGCGCGAGCATTTCATCCAGACAAAAACTTGAAAAGTTCCATTACAGTCCTTTAGAAACATGTCAAACATTGTATGGAATCAATCGTTAGGATGTTTTTAACATAAAAAATCAATAATGCTCCAACTGGAGAATTCCTTTGTCTTCAGAAAAAGCACTGGAACGCGAGGTAACTCTGTCGGGAGCGCGCGTCATGAGACCGAGGCACTATGCCAGACCACTGACTCAAACAGGTCTCATGAGCCCATGAAGTGAAAGCTCATCCATATCTCAATGTGTACTCGGTAGGCCAAGCTTTGAAAAACTACAAACCTCAGATGTCCCACTTCCTGGTTGGATTTTTCTCGGGTTTTCACCTGCCATTTGAGTTCTGTTATACTGACAGACATCATTCAAACAGTTTTAGAAATTTCAGAGTGTTTTCCATCCAATAGTAATAATAATATGCATATATTAGCATCTGGGACAGAGCAGGAGGCAGTTCACTCTGGGCACAATATTCATCCAAAAGTGAAAATGCTGCCCGCTATCCCAAACCCTAACCCTAACCTTAACAGCACTGCTAACCCTAATGCCTAGCCCTAACCTTACATTAAGACCACATTTTTGTTTTCAGATCATTTGAAAATATAGCCAATTTTGACTTTGCAGCTGATCTATCTAAGGGGAAATCACTCAGTTCTGCCTCCAGGACAAGACACATGACATTAAAAATCAACCTGTCACTGGCATGCCATATACATAATATCCACCGTTGTGCCAATGCAAACACATGGAGATGGTAAACACATAACAAGACCTAATTCATACATCGATGTGGAAGAGATTTTGGGTGAGAAGTACGTACGGCACACAACGGCCATGTCCATCCGATTATGGTATACATGAAATTACAGAAAAGGCAGATGGTGTAAACAAATTCCCACACTAATCTGGAGAGATTGGATTCTTTAGTTGGGCATTACCCCTGATATCAAAGACACTGACACAGATAGAGACATATTAAGTTGGGGAGGTCCATAAAGTCTATAATCCTGTGAGTCAGCATATTTTGGTTGCGTATTAATCTGGAGCATTGGGAACACACAAGGGCAGAATTGGTTAACTGAGAAGAGTACGAATTTCTCTTCCTAATCTACCCCCCCCCCCCCATTAAGTCTCATCAATGTATTTATTAATCCCAAACACACTGGTTGAACATTCTGATCATTCAAAGACTATGTGCTTACTCTGTTTTTCTGATGCACCTTAGGGAAAATTTAAATAATAATTTGCATTTCTATGTACACTGCTTCATACTTGTATAGTAGGAAATTGGGGATCTATTGGCAAAATGTACACAGAACATTTGTATTCCAGCACACAGTTGTTTGAGAAGGTTTGAATCATAAGCATCATGGCCAGTGGTTTGCTTAAAGCAAAGTGAACCAATAAAACTACAGCAGGTATCTAAGATCAATGTGCTGATGTCAGACATAGGTGTATAGGTGGCAGGGAAGTCAGGCGCAGGAGAGTCAAAAGGAGTGTAAAATGTAGTCTTTTAATAAAGTCCACGTAGTATGCTCCATAACACTAAAATATACACATTCAAACAAACATGGGTACGAGGACCCGACGCGCACCTATACAACAAGCAACTACACTGACAATAGAACAATCTCTGACAAAGGGGGAAACAGGGGAAACAGAGGGTTAAATACACAACAGGTAATGAATGGGATTGAAAACAGGTGTGTGGGAAGACAAGACAAAACCAATGGAAAATGAAAAAAAGGATCAATGATGGCTAGAAGACCGGTGACGTCGAACGCCGAGCACCGCCCGAACAAGGAGAGGCAACGACTTCGGCAGAAGTCGTGAAAGCTGGAATAACTTGATAGTGAATAGGTCATGTATTTTGGTTGTGGTACTCATGTGAACTGAGTCTTTTTTTTAGCTTTTGTCAACCCAGAAACATGTTTTTTGGTATGTACTACATATAGCGCATTCCGAAAGAATGTATATCCCTTGACTTATTCCACATTTTGTTGTTACAGCCTGAATTTTTCAGCCATCTAGACGCAATAGCCCAAAATAACTAAGTTAAAACATGTGTTTAGAAATTCTTGCAAAAATATTGAAAATGAAATACAGAAACATCTCATTTGCATAAGTATTCACACACATGAGTCAATTCTTCATAGAAGCACCTTTGGCGGTGATTACAACTTTCATCTTGGGTATGTCTGTTTCAGCTTTGCACATGTTGATTTGGGGATTTTCTCCCATTCTTCCTTGCAGATTTTCTCAAGCTGTGTTAAGTTAGAAGGGGAGCGGTGGTGAACAGCAATATTCAAGTCTTTCCACATATTTTCAATGGGATTCAAGTCTGAGCTTTGGCTGAGCCACTCAGGGACTTTCACATTTTTGTTCTGAAGCCATTCCAGTGTTGCTTTGGTTATATGCTTGGTGCCATTGTCCTGTTGGAACGTAAATCTTCACCCCAGTAAATCTTCACCCCAGTCTAAGATTGTTTGCACTCTGAAGAAGCTTCACTCTGAAATATTAATGTCTAATTTGCATAAGTTTTCACACTCCTTTGCTATGACACTCCCAGAGCTCAGGCGCATCCAATGTCCTTTGATAATCTGTGAGATGTCACTACAACAACAATGCAGGGACTGGGAGACGAGTAAGGATAGAGGGAACAATGAATGGAGCCAAATACAGGAAAATCCTTGATGAGAACCTGCTTCAAAGTTCAAACGACCTTAGAATGGGGTGAAGATATACTGTATGTTCCAACAGGAACTAGAAACAGAACATTGACCCCAAACATACAGCTAAGCAATGCTGGAATAGCATCATAACAAGAATGTGAAAGTCATTGAGTGGCCCAGCCAAAGCCCAGACTTGAATCCCATTGAAAATATGTGAGAAGACATGAAGATTGCTTGTTCACCACTGCTCAAATATAAATACACTTTGATTTGTTTAACACTTTTTGGGTTACTACATTTAGAAAAAAGGGAAACTTATATTTTGGTGTTATTTCATAGTTTTGATGTCTATTATTCTACAATGTAGAAATAGTACAAATAAATAAAAACCCTTGAATAAGTAGGTGTGTCCAAACTTTTGACTGGTGCTGTATGGAAATGAGATCTTTCTGTATTATCAATACATTTTCAAAAATGTCTATAAACATGTTTTCACTGTCATTACGATGTTTTGTGTGTAGATTGATGAGAGAGAAACATCTAGGCTGTAACACAACAAAATGTGTAATAAGTCAAGTGGTATGAAAACTTTCTGTACACAAGGTCTCACTGTTTGACTTTCCATTATGTCGAAGTAGTGTTGTTCTTAACTCGGTAGTGTTGTTTTTTGATTCAGTGCTTATGTATACAAACACTTTATGCTGTATGCCATACGAGTAGTATTTGTTTTTGTGTGAGCGTCAAGGCACTGTACATGTAAACGTACATGCAGGAATATTTATAACATTTTACTATTGGTCAATAAAGTATTTGATAATGGTTTAAAAGTGGTTATAAACACAAATTAATTATGTAAATTAGGTGTTCATAAGAATATCACCTGACCTTGCTGGTTTCTTTACAGAGAATTATACTCTTCAGGTCTTCTGGTCCTCTTCATGTCATCCCTAATTTCCCTCTCCATCTCCCCGCAGCCCTGCAACAAAGGAGGAATAGTACTTCATTGTTTTCCAAGTGAAGATTAATTAATCTAATGGCAGAGAGAGGGGAGGGGCAGGTAATTTGCTAATGGATGGGAGAAAAATGGTGGGACCATCTCCCTTGCGGATGAAAAGAGAGAATAGCCTCACACTGTCTGAGACGTAAGTAAGAGCTAAAGTGGTTTTATAAAACAGAGTCATTAACTGTCTTCCTCTACTCTCAGGTTGGGAGAAGGCACCACTTTGCTCGGGAGAGAGCACATTCAATAACCCACAGACATTTAATTAATTAACCTCCTCCTCGCTTCCCCCCGAAGGTAGGGTACAGGCTACATGATCCCTTGAGATGGTGCTATGTCTACTTAAACTCTTTTAATTACACTTTAACTCCCGTCTAATCACACAAACTTTGTTACTGACAACATACTTACAAAGAGATACATCCTGCATCTGCCCCCCAGTTTCCTGGGACAAGTGTTATTAACTCTGTCATTACGGGTTGGGTGTGAGGTTAGCCACGTGCTAATATCCTGCCTGTTGTGCTGCTTGAGAGCCCTGGTGAGCTCGAAGTGGATAAGTGGCTTGGTCAAAGAAGAACCACATTGAAATGAGCGTGATTTCTCTCAATTTACCTGCCAACGCACATTTGAACCAGATTTGATCTGTGAGTATAGGTGAATGCGATAATATACAACAGATCATTCCAAAAGAAAATCAAATGTATTGCAAAGCAACAATATATTGCCTCTCATTCTTTTACCTTTTCAGAAAGCAATATGCAGTTGGGTACAGCTACCATAAAACAATACGTGACGCTCACGCGAAAACAAATACGACTCGTATGGCATACAGCACAAAGTGATTGTATACATAAGCACTGAATCAAAAAACAACACTACCGAGTTAGTGACACTTCTACTTCGACATAATGGAAAGTCAAACAGTGAGACCTTGTGTACTTGACGAAAACAAAGGAAATCCACAAGAGAAGTGTTGTTGAGCACTAACACAAGACCTTGAGGAGATTGAGTGAAGCTCATCTGATGAAACACTTCAGTATACGGAGAGCTTGTCTCCTCAGGCCTCTGACAGTTCCCTGCTTAGGTCCTGTTGTGCTGAAACAGATCCACCACATAATGGGGGTCTAAATACACCACCCAAACCCATTCCTGGGGTAGGAATGACAACCCTTTCACACCGTTTTCATTTATCTCTGTCTGTTTGTGATGGCATAATGTTTGTTCAGTGAAAGACAACACAATGTGGTCTCCGAGGTTTCAGTAGCGCTTTTCTTGACACCCAGTGTCATAACACTTTATGACATGTCATGAACATGTCATAATATGTCATAACAGCTGACATAACCTGTCATAATATGTTCATAACACTGTCATGACACATATATTTAGACCTGTTGTGATATACATTGAGTTATTTTATCACTGATTATGACACCTACATAAGAGTGCCAAAACCCACAAAACCTCCCACAGTAGTTATTTCATGGCTGATTATGACACCTATATAAGAGTGTCAAGAACCAACAATGCCTACCACACAAGGCAAAATGTTCAATTACAGCATAGCCTACGTGTTTATGTTGAATATTTTTTTTTTTACCAAATTAAATTATAATTGTAAATGCACATTCCAGTGCGTGTATACCAATGCTCTGTTGCTGAGGACTGGGATGAATGCAGGAGCATATTTCAGGAGCAGGACCAGACACCCTCTTTTTGACTGATGACTGATATAAGGGCATGAACGTGATAGGCCTATCTGGCTTATATGATTATGATGGTAATAATGCTTCTTTACAGTGTCATAAAGAGTATTTTGTCACGATTGTCGTATGAAGGAGTGGACCAAGGCGCAGCGTGGTAACGGTACATTCTTATTTATTAAAAGAATGAACACTGAACAAACGAACAAAATAACAAAACGAAACATGAAGCTATACAAACGAGTGCTGACAGGCAACTACACATAGACAAGATCCCACAAACACCAAAGGGAAATGGATACCAAAATATGATCCCCAATCAGAGACAACGATAAACAGCTGTCTCTGATTGGGAACCATATCAGGCCACAAATCACCTAGACCTACAAAACTCTAGACATACAAAACAACCTAGACAATACAAAAACTAGCGTACCCACCCAAGTCGCACCCTGACCTAACCAAAATATAAAGAAAACTGAGTTCTCAGGTCAGTGCGTGACTTCTTTCTTAGTCCGAAGTGACACAGGGCGGTCATAATGCTTCATGACAGTGTCATAAAAAAACATGAATGTAAAGAAATTATTACAACAACAATTTCAGAAAAATATTAATAATAAACATACTTCTTGGCAGACTTTTTTTGAATAAATGTGGGTTTTGACACTCTTTTGTAGGTATCATAACCAGCCATAAAATAACTCAATCTATGTCACAACAGGTGTAAATATATGGGTCATAACAGTGTTATGACCATATTATGACAGGGTATGACAAGTTATGTCAGCTGTTATGACATATTATGACATGGTTATGACTGTGTCTTAACGTGTTATGACACTAGGTGTCAAGTAAAGTGTTAATGAGGTTTCACACAAATTCAAAGTACAAACAAATAAGTAGCACAGTGGTTTTGTGTTAAAAACACACAGACTGAGGTGTAGGACACTGTTTTGTTTAGTTTTGACAGCTTAGGGAAAAAAATCACCTGGAGATGACTTTGCCGTACAGTATGATGACAATTGGATATATTTTTAGCGAATAAGTTAATTGTGGAACAATTGTACCATAAGAACTTGATCGAGCACATAAGTCAAAACAATTAAATGTGTGCCGGAAAGATAAATGAAAGCGTTGTTGGAGTGGCTCAAACATTATAACAACATGTATTTATTTTATCATGTTTTTTTGGAATGGTGGCAATGATTTAGCATGAATATAGGGGAAGCACTGCATATGACAGTTCACCATTAACAAACAGAAATCGGAACTGTCTCCATCTCTCAGTGGATCCATTCCACACCAAACCGAAAAATAACAGTTAAAATAAAATAAAATTGTATTTGTCACATACACATGGCTTGCAGATGTTAATGAGAGTGTATGGAAATGTTTGTGCTTCAGGTTATGACAGTGCAGTAATAACTAACAACTAATCTAACAATTCCCCAACAACTACCTAACACACACAAATCTAAAGGGGTGAATGAGAATATGAACATGTAAGAATATGGATGAGCGATGGTCGAGAGGCATAGTCAAGGTGCAATAGATGGTATGGAATACAGCATACACGTCATATGAGTAATGTAAGATATGTAAACATTATTAAAGTGGCATTATTTAAAATGTGTCATTGGAAAAAATGGCTAGTGATCCGCTTATTAAAGTGGCCAGTGATTCGGTCTCAATGTAGGCAGCAGCCTTTCTGAGCTAGTGATTGCTGTTTAGCAGTCTGATGGGCTTGAGATTGAAGTTGTTTTTCAGTCTCTCGGTCCTAGCTTTGATGCACCTGTACTGGCCTTGCCTTCTGGATGGTAGCGGTGTGAACAAGCAGTGGCTCGGGTGGTTGATGTCCTTGATGATCTCTTTTCCCTTCCTGTGACATTAGATGCTGTAGGTGTCACAGAGGGCAGGTAATTTGCCCCCGGTGATGCGTTGTGAATACTGCACCACCCTCTGGAGAGTCTTACGGTTGAGGTTGGTGCAGTTGCCGTACCAGGCTGTGATACAGCCCGACAGCATGCACTCGATTGTGCATCTGTAAAGGTTTGTCAGGGTTTTGGGTGACAAGCCAAATTTCTTCAGTTTATCCAGATGGGATACGGCAGTGTGCAGTGTGATGGCGATTGCGTTGTCTGTGGACCTTTTGGGGCGGTATGCAAACTGAAGTGGATCTAGGGTGTCCGGTAAGGTGAAGGTGATATGATCCTTGACTAGTCTCACAAAGCACTTCATGATGACAGAAGTGAGTGCTGCAGGGTGGTAGTCATTTAGTTCAGTTATCTTTGCCTTCTTGGGTGCAGGAACAATGGTAGCCATCTTGAAGCATGTGGGGCAACAGATTGGGATAGGAACCGATTGAATATGTCCGTGAACACACCAGAGAGCTGGTCTGCGCATGCTCTGAGGGATGCCATCTAGGCCAGCAGCCTTGCGAGCGTTAACACGTTTAAATGCTTTACTCACGTCAGCCACAGAGAAGGAGGTGCAGTACTTGGTAGTGGGCCGCAATGGTGGCACTGTATTATCCTCAAAGCAGGCAAAGAAGGTGTTTAGTTTGTTTGGTAGCCTGACGTCCGGTGTTCTTGGCGTGGCTGGTTTTGTTTTTGAAGTACATGATTTCCTGTAGACCATGCCACATACATCTTGTGTCTGAGCCGTTGAAATGTGACTTCACCTTGTGTCTGTACTGGCATTTTGCTTGTTTGATTGCCTTGCGGAGGAAATAACTACACTGTTTATTTTCAGTCATATTCCCAGACCTCTTTCCATGGATAAATGTGGTGGATTGCGCTTTCAGTTTTGCGCGAATGCTGTCATCCATCCACGGTTTCTGGTTACGGTAGGTTTTAATAGTCACAGTGGGTACAACATCTCCAATGCACTTCTTTATAAACGCACTCATAAAGTCAGCGTATAGGTCTATGTTGTTCTCTGAGGCTGATCGGAACATATCCCAGTCCGCGTGATCAAAACAATCTTGAAGTGTGGCTTCCGATTGGTCGGACCAGCGTTGAATGGTTCTCATCACTGGTACATCCTGTTTTAGTTTATGCCTATAAGACGGTAGGAGCAAGATGGCGTCGTGGTCGGATTTGCTGAAGGGAGGCCTGGGGAGGGCTTTGTATGCATCGCGGAAGTTAGAGTAACAGTGGTCGAGGATATTGCCCATGCGCGTAGGCCAATCAATATGCTGGTGGAATATAGGTAGCCTTGTTCTCAAATTTACTTTGTTAATAACATCCCCAGCTACAATAAATGCAGCCTCAGGATATAGTCCAGTGAAGTTCCTTGATAGCAGTCTTGGTGTCTGCTATCTGACTATAACTGACGAGAATTGGCCGGCATTTGATTGTAAGGAATTCTAGGTAGGGTGAACAGAAGGACTTGAGTTCACGTATGTTGATATAATTACACCATGAGTCGTTAATAATGAAGCATAGACTCCCGCACTTCCTCTTCCCAGAGAGGTGTTTATCTCTGTTGGCGCGATGCATGGAGAAGCCCGGTGGCTGAACCGATTCCGACAACATATCCCGAGAGAGCCATGTTTCCATGAAACAGAGAATGTTACAGTCTCTGATGTCTCTCTGGAAGGCAAACCTTGCTCGAATTTTGTTTACCTTGTTCTCAAGAGACTGATGATTGGCTAGTAGTATACTCATCAGCAGTGGGTGATGTACACGTCTACAGAGTCTGACCAGGTGGCCGCTTCGTCTGCCCCTTCTGCGGCGCTGTTGTTTTTGGTCGACTACTGGAATTAGATCCATTGTCCTGGGTGGTGGTCCGAATAAAGGATCCGCTTTCGGGAAAGTCGATTCCTGGTCGTAATGTTGGTAAGTTGACATTGCTCAGATATCCAATAGTTCTTCCCAGCTGTATGTAATAAGACTTAAGATTTCCTGGGATAACAATGTAAGAAATAAAAAAACTAAGAACTCAAAGTGAGGCGACCATCTCTGTCGGTACCATCAACACAGTTGATAGCATCCTATAACTAATCAACAATCATCCTGTTTAACCGCTCAACTATACTTAATAAGGAGGCCTTTTCCATGTCTACCCGAGCGCTATCTTTAGGTGACAATATCCGACAAAGGCAGATGATGGCCCATCTAATCTGTAAATCATAGAAGTAACTTCATGGCTGGTGGCTAGGATTGTCTGCACCGAAACAATATGATCAAACCCCTCTTGTGTCCTCAGCGAAGCCCTATGAACATGGGGGTATTAGACAGATCAGTGTGGAACAGCAGCCAACTGCTTTAATGAGTCTTCCTGAGGTGCTGGTTCAGAAGCCTGCTGCAGAGCTGGATAAACGCACTCGACCAAACCACAATCCCCCCGATCCTAGGACTTCCTCAGCCCCACTCAGCCTGAATCCACTATCCCCTCCTTTCTCTTCCCTCCTTCCCTCTTTTCCTCTTGCTAGACTCCCAGGCAGGGAAAGATGCTAATGGCCATCCTCCCCTAGTGGCACTGAGGATATGGAAGTGGGGCTATACAGTATAGCTGAGGCAGATTCTTCTTATTTTTCCTCTGCTTCTGCATCTTCTCTTCCTTGTCTTCTTCTGTGAAGTTATGCTGCTGTCTATCTGGTGTCGATGCTAAGCTCAATGTATGTTTCAACGATTTACAAAAAGGATGGTCATTGCATCGCTGAACCCCACCATATTTTCTTTTTTCATACTCTGTACTCTACTCACCATACAACACAGTCAAGATGGCCCATCATATTTTATTAGTTACCAGAATTGTTTGCCCATTCAAGTGCAAACAACACAAGGCCCATCTGCTCCACTGGCTGGGACATATTTGTATGATAAACAGGAAGGAGCAGGTGTTATCACCTACACTGTAATGTCTGTGAAGACAAGTGAGAGAGAGAGAGCGAGCGAGAGAGAGCGAGAGAGGGAGAGGAGAAAGACTTAAAGGCCCAGTGTAGTCAAAAATGTGATTTCATGTGGTTTATACAGTGTATATTTCCACACTATGGGGTTGGAATATTAATGAGAAATTGTGAAAATTATAATAGTCCATTTAGTGTAAGAGCAGTTTGAAAAAGCCGCCTGAAATGTCAGCCTGTTTTGGTGGGATCGAGTTTTGGCCTGCCTGGTGCCATCATCAGGCGTTAAATTAGTTAATAGACCAATAAGAAAGAGTTCCAAACCTCTGCCAATAACAGCTAGTTTTCAGTTGTTCATTCCCTACTCAGACCACTCCAGTCCTAGCAAACTTCTTGTTTGAGAAATTACTCTTTGCTAAGAAGCTATTTTTGATGATTTTTGACCATTTTCATTGAAAACATTCACACTAAGGTATTTAATTATTACCCAGAAATGATATGTGTTTTGTTCCTACTTTGAAAGATATTGATAGGTATGTAACCTCAAATTATTCTAATGTAAAACAGACATTACAGTTCTGATCACTGCATAAAATGGTGTGTACATGTAAGTCAGAATATATTTGATAATAAGAGGTAGAAACTCAGTACTGAGAAGTCCGAATAAAAGCAGAGCTGGACCACTCTTGATTAGTTGGCTCTGGAAGGTCAAGGATCTTCACACATGCTATTAGCCCCTAACACCTTGTCTATTGTCCTCATATCACACCCCAGTGCAGCTCAGCAGGCAATCTACTCCAAACATGTATTTAGTAGCCCTACATCCCACAGGAGGTCGGTGGCACCTTAATTGGGGAGGACAGGCTCATGGTAATGGCTGGAGCGGAATTAGTGGAATGGTATCAAATACAGTACCTCAAACACATGGTTTTCATGTGTTTGATGCCATTCCAGTCACTTCGTTCCAGCCATTATTATGAGCCGTCGTCTCCTCAGCAGCCTCCACTGATATAACCTAGTTCATACATTTGGAAAACATCTTAATAAGAATGATTGACTATAAAGTTAATGGAGTCTATATTCATACAATCATCCATTAAAGATCCAACATCTAATCAAACTTCAATTCAAATGTTATTTGAAGTGCATTTAAAAGAGCAACACACTTAAAAAAAACAAAAAACAAAACAAGCACGGCAAAAAAAGAGATCAAATGTTATCAAAGAACATAAAACACAAAAGGCGTCAAAAGGCGACAAATCGGATTTTAACACCTCAATCAGTTTCACAGTACAATGCAAAGTTCCATATAAAAAAACAGATAATAAAATGTAGAAAAAGTATGAGACACTTTATGAAATAAACACAAACAATGATAATTAAACATGAGCTTTTCTCTCAAATTCCCGAGGGTAGGCTCATAGCTCAACCTGATTTCTCATAGTTTAACCTCCAAGTAGCCTAATGCCTAACAAGCAGCTCTGCTTGAAACTGGTAAACTGCACTTTATACAGGCAATATGCACGGCTCTTTATAATTCAATGAACTGGAATAAACTGTGCCTTCAATGCCTTGCCCCAAACCTTAACAGGGGGCTTGAAATAATATTGATTTGGATGTTTCTGGAACCAATTTACATGAGCTATGACATGAGAAATGCCTGTGTTTTTATGTGCTGGACCAACAAGCACATCACAAGAAAACAAATATGTTACTATGCCTGGTGTTAGCTCTGCATCTGGTTGAATGCGTGGTAGGCCCATCTGTCTGTCAGTGGCGAACCACTTTGCAAGTACATATGATGAGTGAAAACATTTACTTTGATCAGTGCATATAACCTCTCACAGCATCCCTACCTTATCATTTTGTTTTGTCAGCTGTACAATGGTGAAATCCTTGTTGAGATACATGAATGTGAAGACACCATACACATCATTCCTATCTTCACTTGCTACGACAAACAGCTGTTTAGGGGGCAGGCAAATCCTTATTCTCACAGATCCTTATTCTCAATTATGTAAGTACTTGGTACCATCAGGACCTACATGTCCTGCGTTTCATCTCTCTCATGACAGATTTCTCCTTTTAGCAGTCAGTTGGCCAGAACCTGCTTTTAACCCTTTGGACAGTTAAAACTTCTCGTTAACTGAACTGAGATGCTGTGATTGTTTGTCTTCTGTGTACCTATGAAACCATTAAATGTCAACATTGTGCTCGCTCAAATGGAAACTACCAGAAACCATATACTGGACCGGAGTCCAAAACCCATTTCTTAAAGTGACTGGAGGTGCATATTTAGTGTGCAATGCTGTTTTCCATACGACCTTGCAAAGCTCTCACAGAACTGCTGCAAGTGGCAATGAGCCTCTCTAACTCGTTCCATTGTGATACATCTTGTACATTAGACGGTACAGGATTTCACAAAATCCAAATGGGCATCCTCAACAAGTCCCTTAAGAGCAAATAAGGAGTAAACGCATTTCCATTCTTGTGCATTGAAATGAGGAAACCCTGATGAGATTTTAGCGGGTTGTTGGCCTATGTCTGCAGGTGCTTTCAGTGAATCAACTTTAAGCTGAATATTTCTTAGTATTCCATCATTCAGCACACTAAAATTCTTCCCGATAGTAAAAATGTGTTTTACTGTCCCCAAAAAGATAATGCATAGGGTCCAATACAGACATGCCTATGGGTGTGAAATTATGAACATTAAAATAGCTCAGAGAATCTGGCCCCAGTTTCAGTATCTTTTGTTTCCCTCTCCGCCTTGGTCTTCGCCTGTCTCCACATAATCCCTTGCATTTTGTGAACTTCATCCCGACGTTGCAGTACATGGTTGTCCGTCCAGTGCATGACGGACTAATCTGCTTTTTCACCCCATTTCCATGGAAATGTCTGGAGGAAATCGTAACGACCTGTGTTTAGCTTGACCTGGATCTGTATTGTTGAACAGATAAGAAGTCGGTGGTGAAATCCCAAGTAGGCCACATGAAAGTTCTAAACATCACACTCACAAAAAAAACGTTTTGAATAAAAGTTTATAATAGAATAACATTGAAAATAGACAAGGGCCTGAAAGGCCCGGCAATAAAGTAACTATTATAATATATCATCGATGTACACTAGTTTTTAGTAGGAGAATAGAGAACTGGGGGACAAGATTACAAATGCTTTTACAGAGGCAACACAAATAATGATGAATACACACATAACATGTTTATCCTGCCAAAATAACTCCTGGGTCTGTTCTTGCTGCAATGGCAATCCTTCGTGAAAGGTGACTGTCTTGCTGTTATCTGTCCATTGAGTGAATTGAACATATAACTTAGCTGTACGTTCATAGTATGCCATCTTTCCCAAAGGTCTGTGGCACTTGCCACAGTCTTTCATGGGGCAAGTCCTGAGTTAGACATCATCTGCCTTGCGCTTTGAAATTATTGCGACACAGAATCTACACTGACACTCAATCTACGCTGAACAAAAATATAAACATAACATGTAAAGTGTTGGTTCGATGTTTCTGTGCTGAAATAAAATATCCCAGAAATGTTCCATATGTACTAAAAGCTTATTTCTCTCAAACCTTTTTTTTGCATTTCTCCATTACCAAGACAATCCATTCAACATACAGGTGTGGCATATCAAGAAGCTGATTATACAGCATGATCATTACACAGGTGGACCTTGTGCTGGGGACAGAAAAGGTCCACTCTAAAATGTGCAGTTTTGTCAGAGAAATTACCAAGAAACATTAAAGAATCAATAAAAATGGCCTTCTTTGGAGTAGTTGAGTATCATGAGTACAGTTAAAGGCTCAAAATGGCCAGAAACAAAGACCTTTCTTCTGAAACTCATCAGTCTATTCTTGTTCCAAGAAATTAAGGCCATTCAATGCGAGAAATTGCTAAGAAAATGAATCTCGTACAATGCTGTGTACTACTCCCTTCACAGAACAGAGGAAACTGGCTATAACCAGAATAGATTGCACAACTGAGCAATAGGACAAGAACATTAGAGTGTCTAGTTTGACAAACAGACGCCTCACAAGTCCTCAACTGGCAGCTTCATTAAACAATATCCGCAAAACACCAGCCTCAATGTCAACAGTGAAGAGGCGACTCCGGGATGCTGGCCTTGTAGGCAGAGATCCTCTGTCCAGTGTCTGTGTTCATTTGCCAATATTAATATTGAATTATTATTGGCCAGTCTGAGATATGCCTTTTTCTTTGCAACTCTGCCTAGAAGGCCAGCATCCCAGAGTTGCTTCTTCACTGTTGACGTTGAGACGGGTGTTTTGTAGACCTCCACAAGTCTGGTTCATCCTTGAGAGAAATTTCCAAACGCCTGAAGGTACCACGTTCATCTATATAAACAATAGTACGCAAGTATAAACACCATGGGACCACACAGCCGTCATACCACACAGGAAGAAGACTCCTGTCTCCTAGAGATGAACGTACTTTGGTGCAAAAACTGCAAAACAATCTCAGAACAACAGCAAAGGACCTTGTGAAGATGCTGGAGGAAACAGGTGCAAAAGTATCTATATTCACATTAAAACAAGTCCTATATTGAAATATAGCTTCAGCAAGGAAGAAGCCACTGCTTCAAAACCGCCATAAAAAAGTCAGACTACGGATTGCAACTGCACATGGGGACAAAGATCACAGTGCTTTGCTGCAGGAGGGACTGGTGCACTTCACAAAATAGATGGCATCACGAGGTTGGAAAATTATATGGATATATTGAAGAAACTTCTCAGACATCAGTCAGGGAGTTAAAGCTTGTCCCGATCAGCTCCATTGTCTTGCTGACATTGAGGGAGAGGTTGTTGTTCTGGCACTACACTGCCAGGTCTCTGATTTCCTACCTATAGTCTCATCTTCATCGTCGGTGATCAGGCCTACCACCGTTGTGTCATCAGCAAACTTAATAATGTGTTGGAATTGTGCGCTAGGCACGCAGCCCTGAGAGGCCCCCGTGTTGAGGGTCAGTGTAACGGATGTGTTGTTGCCTACCCTCACCACCTAGAGGCGGCCACAAGGAAGTCCAGTATCCAGTTGTGGAGGGAGGTGTTCAGTCCCAACGTCCTGTGTTTAATGATGAGCTTGGAGGGCACTATGGTGTTGAACGCTGAGCTGTAGTCAATGAACAGCATTCTCACCTAGGTGTTCCTTTTGTCCAGGTGGAAAAGGGCAGTATGTAGTGTGATAGAGATTGCGTCATCTGTGGATTTGTTGGGCGGTATGCAAATTGGAGTAGGTGCAGGGTGTCTGGGATGATGGTGATGATGTGAACCATAACCAGCCTTTCAAAGCTTGTGAAGGGCTACGGGGCGATCGTCATTTAGACAGGTTACCTTTGCGTTCTTGGACTGAAAGAGAGAGGCATAAGTTGTCGGACACCCTAGACAGAGCAAAGGAATGGGACCTAATAGATCGAAAGGCGGTGTCGCCAGAGACAGGAAAGTTCATAAATGTAAACCAATCCATACATTTTAAATACAGTCCTGAGTTTGAAAAGTCAAGTCTTTTCCCACAGATTTTAGTGTGTGCTTTTTTAAAACTTTGAGAATCCAGTGTTCAAGACCGTGTGTTTATTGGACAGAATAATTGATCCTCTCCTGTAATTTCACAGGCTCTGGCCAGTCGGTCAAAAGAACTCTCTGCTGAAGAGAAACAGCGATTTGAGGGGGCAACTGAAGACATGATGTCTGATGTGGAGACAAACCCCGAGGACCTGGATGCATTTTTAAGAACCTCCTCACCCTGGCGCTCCCCTGAGTTTGAGGACCTGATTGTGTCAGCAGACTGGAGAAGAATGGCCATGGGGAGAAAAAGCAATATCAGAATGAAAACCAGAGCAACTGGCCACATCCACCACAGCCCTGTCCAGAACATCGGATCGTGCAATCGACCACAGACAAGATTATTTTCACTGACTCTTCACAACTGCTTCTCAAGAGGCTTTTTGAAGCGACTGCCACGCGCTCACCCACCCTTATATACATACACGCACAGAACATTACCCTCTTATTTTTAATACTTTTATTACTTGTAGTTTTTTAAAATAAATCTCTTGATATTGTGTATTTTTTCATATATTGAGCTTGCAATTTTTTGGTTTGCAATTTCATTACTTATTTTTTGTTATTTCATTTGTATTATTATTTTATTTAATTAGAAATGTTGTATTTAATAATTTGTTTGACCTTTGAACGCTTGTTCTTTTTGGTAGGATGGGGGCAATATAGTACAATTGTAATATTTTTTTATGCAATTTTACTTATTCCATGACTTATTTTTTGGAAGGGGATATGAGAATATTTTGTTTACTTATGTCTTGACATATCTTGGATACTTTTATTTTTATTTTATTTTATTAGAGATGTTTTATAATTTGACACTTGAACACTGAAAAATAATGTTATTCCGACTGGCATGGAAGTGGCTAGAGTCTTCAGAGGTGTACGGATAATTAGTAGTCTGAAACGAGGGTATTTGGTGCAGTGGATAGACTTGACAGCGCATTCCATTGATATGTAGGGTGTTAGAGATTTGGAGAGCGGTTAAAAAACTGTTTGAAAATTGGTCTACAGTACGCTTTGAGAAAGAGACCAGCAGGGAAGCCGCCTCACACAGGGCCGGAATAAGAAATCATCGGCCCCGGGGCTTTGTTTTGTTTTTTTGGCACACTGACTTACCTAATGATGAAGATGAAGCCATAGGCTACTCACAGTGTTGGCTGGTGCACTCGCCATGCTAAAAGCCTATCACGAGATGAGCTACTTTGAATAACTGTGCTGCTGTTAACAACTCCTATTTTTTTGCTGAGGAAAACATTTTTCATTTGTTTTTACAGACAGATTAGTCTTCTCTTTTCAGCAGTAGGTATTTGATTTCCAAACTGTACGCATTTCCCGTGATTGTATTTTGAAATCTGCTAAATACAGCTGCAAACAACCATAGAAATATAATCCATAGATTGTAATTCCCATTCAAGTCAGAACTGGCTTCCATTGCTAGTGTACCCATGAGTCCAATTGCCAGGGTAAGAGGTTACAAAACCTTTCTATGGATTATACTCTATGTCTATAGCCACAATGCAACAAGCTGTAGGCCTATATTTGGCGCACATGCTGCTCAAACTGTGGCCTTCCCGACTGTAGGCATACCGGTAACTGCCAAAATAAAGAAAACGCTTGAGTTAACGAGGGATACAAAGTATATACTATATTATGACGTGGGTACATTTTCCTGGCATGGTTTAGGTCCACTTGTAGAACCTTTGCCAAGGCGCATTGAAACTGTTTTGGCAGCTCGTGGTGGCCCAACACCCTTTTACGACACTTTATGTTGGTGTTTGCTTTATTATGGCAGATACCTGTATGTGCTTGTGATAAAAATGAATCATTTACATTTACATTTAAGTCATTTAGCAGACGCTCTTATCCAGAGCGACTTACAAATTGGTGAATTCACCTTCTGACATCAGTGGAACAGCCACTTTACAATAGTGCATCTAAATCATTTAAGGGGGGGTGAGAAGGATTGGTTTATCCTATCCTAGGTATTCCTTGAAGAGGTGGGGTTTCAGGTGTCTCCGGAAGGTGGTGATTGACTCCGCTGTCCTGGCGTCGTGAGGGAGTTTGTTCCACCATTGGGGGGCCATTGGGGGGCCAGAGCAGCGAACAGTTTTGACAGTTTTATTTTTTTAAATAAACGACTTATCCTCTGTGGTTAAATTATGCTCTCTGGTGTGTTTTCAACATTGACAGCTGTGGTTGGATAAAAAAAATGATTTATGATCTTTTTTTTGCATCCTCTTGGGCCCCCCTCGAGCCTGGGCCTAGGGACTTAGGCCCCGGTAAGCCCATGGCCTCACAAGTGTCTGAGCAAAGCTTTCAGACCAAACGCACCCCTATCCCCAATGAATACCACTTCATACACATCTCAATCAATCAAAACTTTCATTCAACATGCTTGCATGTATAGCACTGTGTGAGAACATTTACGAGGTCACACAAGGCATTGCCAGATACACTGTAAAAAAAATAATAGTTTCAACTAATTCATTATTTCATTATTAAGGAAGTGGAACTGCAGCCTTTTTAAGTTTACTTGAAGTGTAACCTGAATGTAACATTTTTAGTTGGCCAAAACCGAGCTCCAACTTCAGAAAACGTACACAAAAAAATCAGTCAACTTAAAATGATGTATTTGCTCAACTTGTCTCATGGTACAAGTTTTTATCGTCACGTGCACTAGTACAGTGAAACGCCTTTCTTGCTTGCTCTTTATGTTTATTCAACTATAAATAATTATTGTGTCATTTTAACAATAAAGGGCAGTGCAACTGGTTACACAGACACACAAACAGTTATTTTAACATACAATGTTTTCAACTTACATATTTGACACGTTGACATACATGATTCTCTCATCATCGATTTGATTTTCAGCAATTTTCAGGTTTTCTGTATAGTATTCTTATGTTGATGGGGCATATGACTCTGTTTTAATATTACTCATTAATCACTATGACAAATACATTTGTTTTAGTTGAGTGTATTTTAACAGAGCTGAGATTTACTTTGAAGTGAAAATGTCATTGACGCAGACATGGTGGCATAACTGGAAGATCAGTATGCCGTGGACCGAGAGATTGTAAGTTCAAATCCCAGGTTAGGTCATCTTGAATAATAACTGTATAAATGAACATGCACAACGTAATCATGTATGTCAATGTGTGTTAAATATGTAAGTTGAAATCATTGTATGTCAAAAGCATTGTTTGTGTGTGTATAATAAGTTCCACAGCCTTTTTTAGTTAAGATGTCCAAATAATAATTTCTCGTTGAATGAACATATGACATAAGTTGAGCAAACAGATCATTTAAGTTGACAGAAATGTTCACATTTTGGAGCTAACTAAAAATTGTAAATTCAGTTAACACTTTGATCGAAAAGTTGAGTAAACTAAAAAAGGATGTGGAACCAGTTACTTAATAATTGTCACGCCCAGACCATAGAGAGCCATTGTTTCTCTATGGTGTAGTAGGGGGTGATCTAGTATATCTATGTCTATGTTGTGTTCAAGTTTCTTTTTCTATGTTGGTGTTTTGTATGATTCCCAATTAGAGGCAGCTAGAAATCGTTGTCTCTAATTGGGGATCTTATTTAAGTAGTTATTTTCCCACCTGTGTTTGTGGGATCTTGTTTATGTGTATTTGCCTGTGAGCACTCCATTGTCTTCACGTTTCGTTCATTCCTTTTGTGCGTTTTCAGTTAATAAACATGTGGAAACCATACGACGTTGCACCTTGGTCCGATAATTCTTATGACGAACGTGACAATAATTAGCTGAAACTACTATAATTTCTGTACAGTGTAAGAGTAGGAACCAACCAAAGAGAAACGCGTTCAGTGATATCAATATAATTTATGAACTCAAATTCCCCAAAAAATAATAAACTCCTGCAAATTCAATCAGCAGTGTATGTACTGCGCATATCAAAGAGAAAGGGAAAAAAACTGACATAAAAGGCCAAGAGATTTGAAAGTTCTGAACTTCAAACATCTCCTGATTTTCATCAAACGGCTTCCAACACACAGACTAACGGAAAGAAAGGATGAAAAAGCATTATTTACCACAAGAAAGAGAGCCGGGAAGAGAAAGAAAAATTCCCTTGCCTTTTCAAATAGCACACCGAGATCTCACCAGGAAGTGGACACAGAAATAAAACATGGGTAGTATGACATGACGGTATCTTGTACAGAGAGAATAGTGCTTCACATTAGCGTGCTAAGGGAGCGAGGGGAAGGAAAGATATATACTTTATCCTACTCTTGTATTGGAGTTGTATCGGATTTAGGAGTTCTGTGTGCCTGTATGCATGTGCGTGCATGTGGGCACAAACACATTCTAAAAAAGTTGTTAATACTGTATGTCTGCTCTACAATATAATCTACAGCCATAATTTCCTCCAGTCAGTGATTTAGCTATTCTGCTGATAGCACAGAGCAGTAGGCTAAACTACATTAATACATGAGAATAAAGTTAGCTATTGATTGATCTGCAGCCTAAAAGCATTTTTCATAAAAGACAAAAAGGTACTTCTGACAGTCTGTTGTACAATAGGATCTAAAGTTAGACACTTCAAAAAGACCCATTGAAATCCAAAATGTTTGAATCACGAGAGCTCGACAATTAGATGTCCTTTTCTCATTCTGCTTTTTACGATGCAACAATGGATGACATTTAGGCAAAAAAAAATCTCAGCATAAACTTCAATTCCAACAATAGCTAGGTTTCCTTCCAATTGGCGACAGATTTCAATATTAAAAAATATGCATAAAAACAATATGAGCCTCTTCCCATCAGAGATGTCTTTCCATTAAATTGACTTGTGGCGGATAAGTCTGTGCGTGATAACGTAGTACACATAAAAATAACTTCTGCGGTTCAATTCACCTGTATCCCCCAAAAAATTAAAAAAATTAAATGGGGTTCCATCGCAATGTTTTACTGATGGTTTTGTCCAATTTATTGTTGTTGCTATATATCAAATGTGCCCACTTTCGTCTTCACGTGTACTTTGGCCAACAGCTCGCAGATACACTATACAGTGCAGGTAGGCTAGCCTACATGATGAGATTACCATGGATAAAAGAGCTAAATAATTTTTTATCTGTGAAACGGCAGCCAAGCATTGGTCATCATGTCACCAGAATAAGACCCTCAATATTTAATGGAAAGGAGCATCAAGCTCATCACCGTGCACTTTCGGCACCCTGTGACGTTCATCGTAATTTATTTAATATGTAGCCTAATAAACTGCATGTTTTCCCGCGTCGTAGTGCTAGGACCACACAACATATTATCGCGTGACTCCAAGTTTACTTCAATATGATGGTTATTATATCAATACTTCCTCATAAAGACGATTTCCACCACCATTTCTTACATACATTAATTTTACAGACATAAAAAGTTCCCACCTTGTCTAGTGTGTTTTGTCGACCTTTGGAAAGTTTAGCGCCACATTTACTTTTTCCATCAGGCCTGTCCTGCCATTTTTATCTGGTGTACTTTAGTCGCATAAAAAGGTTGGCTGGAAACCTGGCTATTGTTGAGCAATCATGTCACGCCTACTCCCGCTCCCTCTCTCCAGTGCTCGACATCGCCGGTCTAATAACCACTAGCCCTGGCAACCATTATTACGCACACCTGCTCCCCACCATTATGCACACCTGCTCCCCTTTATTACACACACCTGGACTCCATCATCACCTCGATTACCTTCCTTTCATTTAGCCCTCAGTAGCCTCAGTAATAAGGCATTATTGGTTTGTTTTCAAGTTCAGTACGCATCTCCTGTTTTGTTAATTTGACTTGCATCTTTATTATTGAATTCCCCTTCTCCTTCTGCACCTGCTTCCTGACCCCCTGTGTATACGTGAAAAATAATCTCATGCCCACACTGATGTAGCTTTTTTAACGAACAGCACATCCACGCTGACATGCGACTTTAGAGCAATTATAATCTCCATTATGTCGACATGTACCTGGGTCCAATTATGCTTCAAAATGTCCAAAAAGAGGAGACAGGGAAAAGACATACACTTCCCGTCCACATCACTCTTAAAATAAGCTAATAGACACACTATACTGTTGTTCAGGTTAGTTATCATTGTTTTAGTTCACAATGGAGCGCCTAGTTCCACTCTTCATACCCCTGATACCTCCTTTGTCCCACCCCCCACACATGCGGTGACCTCACCCATTACAACTAGCATGTCCAGAGATACAACCTCTCTCATCATCACCCAGTGCCTGGGCTTACCTCCGCTGTACCCGCACCCCACCATACCCCTGTCTGCGCATTATGCCCTGAATATATACTACCATGCCCAGAAACCTGCTCCTCTTATTCTCTGTCCCCAATGCTCTAGGCGACCAGTTTTGATAGCCTTCAGCCGCACCCTCATACTACTCCTTCTGTTCCGCGGGTGATGTGGAGGTAAACCCAGGCCCTGCATGTCCCCAGGCAACCTCATTTGTTGACTTCTGTGATCGAAAAAGCCTTGGTTTCATGCATGTCAACATCAGAAGCCTCCTCCCTAAGTTTGTTTTACTCACTGCTTTAGCACACTCTGCTAACCCTGATGTCCTTGCCGTGTCTGAGTCCTGGCTCAGGAAGGCCACCAAAAATTCTGAGATTTCCATACCCAACAATAACATCTTCCGTCAAGATAGAACTGCCAAAGGGGGAGGAGTTGCAGTCTACTGCAGAGATAGCCTGCAAAGTAATGTCATTCTTTCCAGGTCCATACCCAAACAGTTCGAACTACTAATTTTGAAAATTACTCTCTCCAGAAATAAGTCTCTCACTGTTGTTCTTTTAGGTGACCTAAACTGGGATATGCTTAACACCCCGGCAGTCCTACAATCTAAGCTAGATGCCCTCAATCTCACACAAATCATCAAGGAACCCACCAGGTACAACCCTAACTCTGTAAACAAGGGCACCCTCATAGACGTCATCCTGACCAACTGGCCCTCCAGATACACCTCCGCTGTCTTCAACCAGGATCTCAGCGATCACTGCCTCATTGCCTGTATCCGCTACGGAGCCGCAGTCAAACGACCACCCCTCATCACTGTCAAACGCTCCCTAAAACACTTCTGTGAGCAGGCCTTCCTAATCGACCGGGCCCGGGTATCCTGGAAGGACATTGACCTCATCCCGTCAGTTGAGGATGCCTGGTCATTCTTTAAAAGTAACTTCCTCACCATTTTAGATAAGCATGCTCCGTTGAAAAAATGAAGAACCAGGAACAGATACAGCCCTTGGTTCACTCCAGACCTGACTGCCCTCGACCAGCACAAAAACATCCTGTGGCGGACTGCAATAGCATCGAATAGTCCCGCGATATGCAACTGTTCAGGGAAGTCAGGAACCAATACACGCAGTCAGTCAGGAAAGCTAAGGCCAGCTTCTTCAGGCAGAAGTTTGCATCCTGTAGCTCCAACTCCAAAAAGTTCTGGGACACTGTGAAGTCCATGGAGAACAAGAGCACCTCCTCCCAGCTGCCCACTGCACTGAGGCTAGGTAACACGGTCACCACCGATAAATCCATGATTATCGAAAACTTCAACAAGCATTTCTCAACGGCGGGCCATGCCTTCCACCTGGCTACTCCAACCTCAGCCAACAGCTCCGCCCCCACCGCAGCTTCTCGCCCAAGCCCTTCCAGGTTCTCCTTTACCCAAATCCAGATAGCAGATGTTCTGAAAGAGCTGCAAAACCTGGACCCGTACAAATTAGCTGGGCTTGACAATCTGGACCCTCTATTTCTGAAACTATCCGCCGCCATTGTCGCAACCCCTATTACCAGCCTGTTCAACCTCTCTTTCATATCGTCTGAGATCCCCAAGGATTGGAAAGCTGCCGCAGTCATTCCCCTCTTCAAAGAGGGAGACACCCTGGACCCAAACTGTTACAGACCTATATCCATCCTGCCCTGCCTATCTAAGGGCTTCGAAAGCCAAGTCAACAAACAGGTCACTGACCATCTCGAATCCCACTGTACCTTCTCCGCTGTGCAATCTGGTTTCCGAGCCGGTCACGGGTGCACCTCAGCCACACTCAAGGTACTAAACAATATCATAACCGCCATCGATAAAAGACAGTACTGTGCAGCCGTCTTCATCGACCTTGCCAAGGCTTTCGACTCTGTCAATCACCATATACTTATCGGCAGACTCAGTAGCCTCGGTTTTTCGGATGACTGCCTTGCCTGGTTCACCAATTACTTTGCAGACAGAGTTCAGTGTGTCAAATCGGAGGGCATGCTGTCCGGTCCTCTGGCAGTCTCTATGGGGGTGCCACAGGGTTCAATTCTCGGGCCGACTCTTTTCTTTGTATATATCAATGATGTTGCTCTTGCTGCGGGCGATTCCCTGATCCACCTCTACGCAGACGACACCATTCTATATACTTCCGGCCCGTCCTTGGACACTGTGCTATCTAACCTCCAAACGAGCTTCAATGCCATACAACACTCCTTCCGTGGCCTCCAACTGCTCTTAAACGCTAGTAAAACCAAAAGCATGCTTTTCAACCGATCGCTGCCTGCACCCGCATGCCCGACGAGCATCACCACCCTGGATGGTTCCGACCTTGAATATGTGGACACCTATAAGTACCTAGGTGTCTGGCTAGACTGTAAACTCTCCTTCCAGACTCATATCAAACATCTCCAATCGAAAATCAAATCAAGAGTCGGCTTTCTATTCCGCAACAAAGCCTCCTTCACTCACGCCGCCAAACTTAACCTAGTAAAACTGACTATCCTACCGATCCTCGACTTCAGCGATGTCATCTACAAAATTGCCTCCAACACTCTACTCAGCAAACTGGATGCAGTTTATCACAGTGCCATCCGTTTTGTCACTAAAGCACCTTATACCACCCACCACTGCGACTTGTATGCTCTAGTCGGCTGGCCCTCGCTGCATATTCGTCGCCAGACCCACTGGCTCCAGGTCATCTACAAGTCCATGCTAGGTAAAGCTCCGCCTTATCTCAGTTCACTGGTCACGATGGCAACACCCATCCGTAGCACGCGCTCCAGCAGGTGTATCTCACTGATCATCCCTAAAGCCAACACCTCATTTGGCCGCCTTTCGTTCCAGTACTCTGCTGCCTGTGACTGGAACGAATTGCAAAAATCCCTGAAGTTGGAGACTTTTATCTCCCTCACCAACTTCAAACGTGCTATCTGAGCAGCTAATCGATCGCTGCAGCTGTACATAGTCCATTGGTAAATAGCCCACCCATTTTCACCTACCTCATCCCCACACTGTTTTTATTTATTTACTTTTCTGCTCTTTTGCACACCAGTATCTCTACCTGTACATGACCATCTGATCATTTATCACTCCAGTGCCAATCTGCAAAATTGTAATTATTCGCCTACCTCCTCATGCCTTTTGCACACAATGTATATAGACTCCCCTTTTTTGTACTGTGTTATTGACTTGTTAATTGTTTACTCCATGTGTAACTCTGTGTTGTCTGTTCACACTGCTAAGCTTTATCTTGGCCAGGTCGCAGTTGCAAATGAGAACTTGTTCTCAACTAGCCTACCTGGTTAAATAAAGGTGAGAAAAAAATAAAATAAAATAAATAAATTAGAGACTACTTCAAATATGCTAGCAGATAATTCACTATGACATCCAATATTAGATAAGTTGTAACAGTGTAGGTGACCAATATACACTACCGTTCAAAAGTTTGGGGTCATTTAGAAATGTCAATGTTTTTTAACAAAAAGCACATTTCTTCTGCTTAAATTGGTCAGAAATACAGTGTAAACATTGTTAGCATTGTAAATGATTATTGCAGCTGGAAATGGCAGATTTTTAATGAAATATCTTCATTGGCGTTGTGACGGATGAATCAGAATTAGTTGGGTAACAGATAATTAAGATGTCTTATCTGCATAATATGCTCATGTGATATACTTGTTATTAGAATGTATCCCTCCGGACTCTGGTGTTGGCAGTTGCACTTCTTCCCTCAGCTGGGGCTCAGTCACCTGGGGCCCAGAGGGGAGAGGTCAGGCTTGTCTTTCACATGTCCCTGGTGCTATGCAGAATACCAGTAAGAGAAGAGGACAGGAGGGAACATTGTCTTCATATGTGAATGTGTCTTTACCTATTCTTAAACCATGACAATGATCCCAAACACACCGCCCGGGCAACGAAGGAGTGGCTTCGTAAGAAGCATTTCAAGGTCCTGGAGTGGCCTAGCCAGTCTCCAGATCTCAACCCCATAGAAAATCTTTGGAGGGAGTTGAAAGTCCGTGTTGCCCAGCGACAGCCCCAAAACATCACTGCTCTAGAGGAGATCTGCATGGAGGACTGGGCCAAAATACCAGCAACAGTGTGTGAAAAGCTTGTGAAGAATTACAGAAAATGTTTGACCTCTGTCATTGCCAACAAAGGGTATATAACAAAGTATTGAGAAACTTTTGTTATTGACCAAATACTTACATTTGCAAATAAATTCATAAAAAATCCTACAATGTGATTTTCTGGATTTTGTTCTTCTCATTTTGTCTGTCATAGTTGAAGTGTACCTATGATGAAAATTACAGGCCTCTCTCATCTTTTTACGTGGGAGAACTTGCACAATTGGTGGCTGACTAAATACTTTTTTGCCCAACTGTAATTTATAGCGAATGCTATCTGGCTATGGGATACTCCTTTCTCATTTAAAAAGTCTCACCTTGTGACCCATTCTATATATCTGTTGTTCATCAAGTAGGTTGAAAGGAGTGTATCTTGGCTATAATAGACCTTTGTACTTTTGTCTTGGGGCTTTTCAATGGATCATCAGAAACGGTGATTCGTTGAAATGCCATTGCTATTGCAAAGCTCTCATTATTAAAGATTTAGTTTAAGTATAACTCTGACTTGTGTGATAAGTTTGTCTCTCCTCATTTGATAGTAAAGAAATGTACCACCACAGCGTTGAGGCCCATTATCAGCAACCATCACTCCTGTGTTCCCAATGGTACGTTGTTGTAGCTAATCTAAGTTTATAATTTTAAAAGGCTAATTCATCATTAGAAAACCCTTTTGCAATTATGTTAGCACAGCTGAAAACTGTTGTTCTGGTTAAAGAAGCAATAAAACTGGCCTTCTTAGACTAGTTGAGTATCTGGAGCATCAACATTTGTGGGTTCAATTACAGGCTCAAAATGTCCAGAAAGACATTTCTTCTAAAACTCATCAGTCTACTCTTGTTCTGAGAAATGAAGGCTATTCCATGCGCTGTGCACTACTCCAGCGCAAACTGGCACCGAGGTCCCGGTGCACAATTGAGCAAGAGGACAAGTACATTAGTGTCTAGTTTGAGAAACACACACCTCACAAGTCCTCAACTGGCAGCTTCATTAAATAGTACCCGCAAAACACCAGTCTCAATGTCAACAGTGAAGAGGCGACTCTGGGACGCTGGCCTTGCAAAGAAAAAGTCATATCTCAAAATGGCCAATAAAAATAAAATATTAAGATGGGCAAAAGAACACAGACACTGGACAGAGGAATTATACCTAGAAGGCCAGCATCCCGGAGTCACCTCTGTTGACATTGAGACACTGTATTTCTAATCAATTTGATGTTATTTTAATGGACAACGGCCACTCTCATTCTCTAGAGACTAACGCCAGCCATAGGCCTATGTGCCATTTGAGAGCTGAAATGGTGCATGCTAAATCAAAAGACGTTAGTGCCCATGTCATTGAATAGCGGAAATGACCAGGCTCCCATTCATTCCCATGCCAGAAAGTGGCATTTTAGCTAAGCCACTAGCCAACTGCCCAAAAAGGGCTCACATATTCAAGCATGGAGTAGTAAAATCACAAAATATGTTGTTATAAACAAGCAATAAAACCTTATATAACATTTAGATAATATAAAGGATTATAGATAATATAAAGGAGTTTCCATATATGACACATTTTAAGTACAATGAAGATGCCATCTTAATAAGATTCCCAGGGGCACAAAAGAAATGTAAATCATATGAAAGGCCGTCACCTTGAATTAATTTTCTGCTCTGTGTCAATGGGTTGGAAGACTCTCAGCAACACCCTTGAGATAAATCTTCCCGGCTGGCTTTTGCCCAACACAAATCTTGTTTCTGGATGTAATGTGTTGAGTAGTAATTATTATTTGGGCGCCATGGAAAGCAAAGCAAGGCAGCACGTTATCACGGGATGACATGGAACTAATTTCCTAAAGCAAAGAATGAGTTCCCTTCACAATTATCAATTTAGACAGCCTAAAGGCAGACATTTTTACCTCAACTCCCCATTTCCCCAGAGGGAGATAGCCTATTCTTGTTACTACTCATAACTCTTAAGGAGTGAATATGGGTTCTTTGATCACTGGGTATTGTTCATTTAAGTCTCCAGATAGTTTAATTAGTTAAGCATTAGCTATTAATTCCACATACATTAGGCTAATTCTGAAGTCAATATCCCTAGCATGCCAGAGTTTCTTGAATTCAAACCTATGCTATTCAATAGATCACACAATGGAGGTCAGTGTTGAAACTCAATGTGCTTATGGGATGTTACATCCACAGATGATTACATCCCTCACTTCTCTTAAGTTGAGCTATTACAGTAACAATGTCTTGTCATGTTTTGAATTACTTTTTAGGGAAACACAGGCTGTATCACATCCGGACGTGATTGGGAGTCCCACGGGCGGAGCTCAATTGGCCCAGTGTCGTCCGGATTTGGCCGGGTTAGGCCGTCATTGTAAATAAGAATTTGTTCTTAACTGACTTGCCCTAGTTAAATAAAGGACCCTTCACATACTCAAAATGCTCAAAGTTTCACTGTATTCATGCATAATATATGACAACAAAGTTTTGAAGATGGAACCAAATGCTCTGTATTCAATGTAAAACAAGGTGTTGTTTCAACAAGCAGCAGTCTCTGGACACAAATGTTGTTGATTTATAAGTATGACATCCAATTCTAACATTGTCGGCTGGGTTAACAAGAGGCTTAACAGAGAACACACAAAAAATAGCCATTGGCAGCCAATTAATTATATTTTGCAGCTATATATAGTTTGGCCCCTCAAATAAAAGTCTTAATTTTCACTTTGCCTTCCAATATAGGATTGTACAAATTGGCTATTTTTGTTAGAAATGATTCTGTACAGAGGAAGTCATTTTAGACCAACTCCAGTTGTTGTGATTATTGGTCAGTGTTGGCCACAGAGAGCCATGCGACTTGGTGAGAGTGGGCAAGCTGACAGCAAATCAAAACCAAACTCTGATGCATAGTGACCTGTGTTCAAAGAATGCCCTGTCTTCCTCCCCTCTCCTCTCTTTCCCTTTCCTCTCCACCCTCTCTTCCCTTCCCTCAATCGCCTAGCCGCAGATGAATGTGTTTGACAAACCACTGAGCAAGAAAAGGCATTAATTGCTACTCAAAGCAGAGGGCTATCATGGGAGCCCTTGTTTGGAGAAAATTGCACATCTTCAGACCCGCAAGGCAGCAGCAGGCAGGGATGGCAGTACATTGTTATAGAGAGTACTCTCCAAATGCCGTATTGGCCGCAACTGAAAAGGGAAGAGAGGCTTGGGCCTGGATGGGCAACACGTAGGGGCTACACTACGGATCAGCTGGCATTGGCCCCCACTTTGTCGACAATGGCCTAATCAGCAAATGACATGATGATCCAGCTTACAGTGGCAGTTTGACAAAGAGGCTGTGTTCCAGTCACTCCTACACAACACTGGGTCTCATCCTTCCCTTGCGTGTGTGTCCTTGTGTTTGTGTGTGTGTGTGTCCGTCTGCGCAAGCTTAACATTCAGCCCAAGAGTGTACATAACGCACACGCTTTTGCTCAATTTCTTGTAATTTCTCTGAATGAACTGGAGAATGAAGGTAATTTACCTAAATTGTTCCTTCCTGACCACACAAACAGGCTTGGGATGTTGACTTTTTTGTCAACACATCTTGGATACGATAACTCAAGCTACTTTATCTAGGTTTTCAAAAATAATGACAATCAAGAGCTATTATTACTTTTAAGTTGTCTTTGAGTTGTCCCAATTGAATGGCTTTGGGTTTTGTGCAATTATAGTGTCCAAGTCTATGTAGCTAATTATAACATCCAAGCTGAAAGCTAAGGAAGATATTTGTTGAATATGGGTGGCAGGTAGCCTAGTGGATAGAGCGTTGGGCCTGTAACCAAAAGGTTGCTGGTTTGAATCTCCGAGTTGACAAGGTAAAAATCTGATGTTCTACCCCTGAACAAGGCAGTTAACCTGGTAGGCTGTCATTTTAAATAAGAATTTGTTCTTACTGACTTGCCTAGTTAAATAATATATATTTTTATAACAGTGCCTCCTTGCTGTGCTTTCCTTAATTACAAAGCATGCCATTAGTTAGAGAATTCCCATTAGATCCCATCAGTAATCTGAATTGATGCACTGAAAGACATAGTCCATTGAACTGCAACTGCACCTCTTCTATGTAACATCTTGCTTAGATGTTACTGGGCAATGCGTAGGGGCTACAGTAACAGGGGCTCAGTAACATCTATTCCCCTGCCTTAGGGTACAGCCCGGAGGAGGCTGGTGGGAGGAGTTATAGGAGGATGGGCTCATTGTAAATGGAACAAAGTCCACATGTTTGATGTTTTTGACACCATTTTTGATACCATTCCAAATATTCCATTCCAGTCTTCACAATGAGCCTGTCCTCCTATAGCTCCTCCCACCAGCCTCCGCTGGTACTGTACAGCCTCACTGAGACCCATCAACACGCATGAAATCGTATATGACGTACTGTTTTTGTCCATCAAAAGTACTATTTTCAGAAAAGACGGACAATTTATTTTCTTTGTCTGACAATCAACTCTCGTTTTCATTCATCTGGCAACGGATAAGGACTACCATTGATAAAGCATTTGCTCCATCCAAAGTTGTATGACACAAAATACCCAATATGACCACAGCCTTTAGTGTTCAAACAAACATGGTCACCATCTCTGTCACGTCATATCGACGCACAGTCCATTAAACTGAAACTACACCTCCCGGTAACTCATACTCCCATGGCACTTACTAGTGTTCGCACAAACATAGCAGCTGACTTCATAATCATATCATCCCAGTGAAGCTGCCTCGTCTAGAGTGGCTGTCGGAGTGGCAAACATCAACCTCACCTGTAATTAGAGGCAAGCCAAATTGCACCGGAGATTATGACTGATGCATGAAAAAGAGGTGTTAGGCAAAGGTCTCCGATATTAACTCTTGACTAGGTTTGCCAGATAAGGAACATGCAATTTTCTACCCCTGATCGAATGTTTGAGTGCTCAACTCTGTGTAAATAACCTGGAGCTGAATAGAAGCGGCTGCCCTGGAATAGTTGCAGCCAGATTCTCCTTAATGAATGGGCGGCCATGGTTCTGCCTGGTTAATTATTCAGGAATGACCGGCGACGCTAAGTCAAAAGGGTTCCGACCACAAGTGATACCAGTTGGACAATTTTGCAATTTTGTTCAATGTGTGTGTTTTCTCTATTACAGTATGTGTCATCATTGTGTTGTGTGTATTTGAAGAGATATAGACTGTGTGAGAAGGAGGATGGAATGCTGAAGGTAAAGGTTCATTTTGGATGACTTTGCGGTGTTGACAGCTGCTGAAATGTTGCTGCCTAGGCTCCAGACTGTGGCTGCATCACAAATGGCACCTGTGCTTCCCAAATGGCACTCTATTCCATATTTAGTCCCTTACTTTTCACCAGGGCGTATAAGGCTCTGGTCAAAAGTAGTGCACTAAATACCATTTGGGACGCAGCCTTTGGTCTGACAGGTGAAGATGGTGTGCAAGTAGGTTAAAGGGGAGAACTCACAGCCAAAACCGGTCACTTCCCAGGAGAAATGGACATGGAAATGGAGAGGTTTCTGCACAGCAGCCAAACTGGGGGTTTAAGGTTTGATTTTGATGTGTTGTTTCTAAAAGTCAAGTAAGTCATTATATATAGTTTGATTGGCAGCTCATTTGAACCATACCAGTGAGCAGTCGCATATTGCCAAATGTGTTAATAAAGTAGGCCTAGTGGAAATCTATTAGTATGTCTTCCCCGTACTATTCTGTATTGTCATTGAAAAGTTCCAAATAAGGTATGCTAATGGGGGAATCCCCAGCTAATAAGGAATGTTCCCCTAACGGTTCTCCTTTGGCTATTTGGAAAAATAACTTTAACACAACGTACTTGGAACCAACATATGGGTCTGGGCATGCTCTGACCTTTAACTCCAAAACAAAAATGACTTAGTGCATGTGATTTGTCTCTGTTTAAAACATTCCATGGAATTTGTATTCATTTTCATCCTGACTTTGGGACTATAACAGCAGTTTATAGCACTTTGGGACTATGCAGTAAAAGTTTTACATGACAAAAGGTCAGTATGGCTCTGTTCTTTTTTTCTGGGCTCCTGAAGTTCTTATGCAGAAGGGAGAATATGTGATGTATCACCCACTCTAAAGGTTAAGAACAACTCTGTGTTCTGAACATTAAAATGAGAACACTGGAACTTCAGATATTCGTGAAATACACACTAAAAAAGCAGTTAGCGCTTGTTTTGGTCAGTATACTACCAGCAATCTTGAGCCTCGCTAAAGATTACTGCTCTCTTGCCTTTCCTGCTGAAGGTGCACCTTAGAACAAGAGATCTTGTAAATCAGGTGGTGCTCAATCTCCGCTCCGTGGCAGCTATATTCAACATTTTGCTAACAATGGGGCCCGGCTAAATGGGCCTTGTCCAGTTAACATCTTCAGTCCCTTGTTTTATAGATTCTGCAGTCATGTCCGTCTCCTCTAATGGCTGAGGCTTGGTAAAACATGTTGCTTTGTTGAACGCGATCGAACAGGCAAGAGAACTCTAAAGGCTAAAAATATATATCCTCCATGTGCAGTGCATTGCTCTGTTTCCCACAGCAAGGGGCCTGTTGCCTTCAGTCGATGAGGTTCGAACCTTAGACATTCAGACCGTTGTTCTCCTCAAGCAAGAAAAACAGATACCTTTCATATTACCGAGATCCTAAGAAACAGACCATAAAAGCTTGTCAGATGCAATTAGAACATATCTTGATGACGCTCTTTGTCTTTTACTTTGTGGCTTTGTGTGCTTAGACAGAGAAGAGAATGTGGCTAGGATAACAGAGTGCATTCTGCTTTATAGCAGGCTGTGATTACAAGTTCTAAGCACACCAGGCAGCTAATTTTAATATTAATTTCTCTAACTGCTGTTTCTGTTGAAACTAATGTCAAAATGGAGCAAAACGGGAATGCACTCATGGCTTTCCATGCGATTACGTAATATAGAAATATAGTGCCGCAATATCTATTTGTGTGTCCATGATACAATTGTGTTATGCCAAATGTTTCCATAATTTCTTCACTTCTACCATCTAATAATTGTCTTCTGTGATCTCATCTAAGTTCTTCATGTAATAATATGCCACATATATAGCTATTCAGCAAAAGAAAACCTTTTTTTTTTTTTTTTTTTTAAATAACCTAATTTCTAACAAACAAAACCAAAACATGTTCACAGTGCTTGTGCTTATCTGTTACTGTTGTTGCAAATTATCTTGTGACATGACTCAAACGCCAATGTCATTTCCTAATTCCTTGGCCAACATCTTTGTCTGATTTGTCTTCACCTCTGCTAGGCCATTAGCATTTAGTGTTAGTACTTCAGTCTCCCCTGGTCCGGCGCCAAACCAAAGACGGTTCTGCCGAGTTGTTTTGCTGACTTCTTTGAAGAAGGAAAGAGAGGAAGACTCCACACCACTCTCTCACTTGAGTATCTTACCTAGTTATTTTCTGATAATCTAATTTTGCTCTTTTGTAGCTTTGGCAACTATGTGTGTGTTTTCTATACCTGTTCGCTCCTCTCCTTGTAGGCTTACAGACGCTCGCCACCCCTTGGCTGCAACCCTTCTAATTTAGTGTACCCTGTGCGCACAACACATGTGGAATTCTGGGTCTTTGACAGTGTTTAGAACTGCGACCTGTGGTCAAGAATGCAGAGTTCATATCAGCCTATGCATCCCTTCCGTCCCTTGACTTTTTGGCCCTGGCGGAGACATGGATCACCCCCAGGGAACACTGCTACTCCAGCTGCTCTCTTTTTCATCTGACTACGTTTTCTCTCATAGTCCAAGAGCATCAGGTCGTCGCAGTGGTGGCACAGGGCTACTCATTTCTCCTAACTGGAGATTTTCTCTTTTCTCCCTCTCTCACCTGTCCATCTCCTCATTTGAAATCCATGCTGCCACTGTCACTTGTCCACTCAAGTTGAACATTATTGTAATCTATTGCCCACCAGGTGCCCTTGGAGTTCCTCAATGAGTTCATTTCCTAAAGATGGCTCATCGCTCTTCGCAGCTCTTCTTAGTTCAACATCTGCCTTCTAGTCAATTCTTTCCAACTCTCTCTTTCCCCTCCTTGCCTCTTGACCTCACCCTTTCCCAATCCCCTCCAACTCACAAGGCAGGCAATACGCTTGACCTCATCTTTAGTAGAGGCTGTTCGCCTGCTAATCTCACCGCAAACCCCCCTTCAGGTCTCTGATCACTACTTTGTTTCCTTTTCTGTCTCCCTTTCCTCCAACCCCAACCACTCAGCCCCTACCTAGATGGTCATGCGCCGCCACAATCTTTGCTCTCTCTCTCTCTCTCTCTCTCTCTCTCCCCCACTACTCTCTCCTCTTCTATCCAATCATCTCTCCCTTCTGCTAAATCCTTCTCTCTTCTATCTCCTGATTTTGCCTCTTTGACCCTACTCTCCTCCCTTTCCGCATCTTATGACTCACACTGTCTCCTTTCCTCCCGGCTAGCTCGACCCTCCCCTACTTCTCCGTGGCTGAGTGACTCAATGCCAACTTACAGAACAGGGCTGCGGGCAGCTGAGCAAAAATGGAGGAAACTAAACTAAACTTCCGGAGGACCTATAATACTTTCACTCCCTCCTCCCAACCTTCTATTCCTCTGTATCCGCTTCTAAAGCCACTTTCTATCACTCTAAATATCAAGCTTCTAACAATAGGAAACTCTTTTCCACCGTCTCCTCCCACATTAATCCTCCCACTCCTCCGCCCTCTCTGCCGTCAACATTGTCAACCACTTTGAAAAGACGGTTGATGACATCCCCATTCACTCAGCCCGTTGAGTCCACTGGTCCCACTAACACATAACCGCCCTACGCTTTGACCTCTTTCTTCCCTCTCTCTCCAAATGAAATCCTGCGACTAGTGAGGTCTGGCTGCCCGACAACCTGCCTACTCCCATCTCCTCCTCCTTTCTCCAGATCATCTCTGGAGACCTTATCCCATTCCTCACTTCCCTCATCAACTCATCCCTGAACGCTGGCTGCGTCACCTCTGACTTAAAAATTGCCCGAGTCGCTCACCTCCTAAAGAAACTAATACTCAACTCATCTGACATCAAAAACTACAGACCTGTATCCCCTCTTTTTTGTCCCTAATCAACGCTCTCGTTATTCTCTCTCAGAACGATCTTCTTGAACCTAACCAGGACGGGTCATTCAACCGAGGCTGCTCTTTTCTTTGTCACTGAGACTCTCCACTAGAGGTCGACCGATTAATCGTAATGGCCGATTAATTAGGGACGATTTCATGTTTTCATAACAATTGGAAATCTGTATTTTTGGACACCAATTTGGCCGATTTATTATTATTATTATTTATTTTTTACACTTTTATTTAATCTTTATTTAACTATGCAAGTCAGTTAAGAACACATTCTTATTTTCAATGACGGCCTAGGAACAGTGGGTTAACTGCCTTGTTCAGGGGCAGAACAACAGATTTGTACCTTGTCAGCTCGGGGATTCAATCTTGCAACCTTGCAGTTAACTCGTCCAACGCTTTAACCACCTGATTACATTGCACTCCACGAGGAGCCTGCCTGTTACGCGAATGCAGTAAACCAAGGTAAGTTGCTAGCTAGCATTAAACATATGAAAAATAATCAATCAATCAATCATAATCACTAGTTAACTACATATGGTTGATGATATTACTAGTTTATCTATTGTGTCCTGCGTTGCATATAATCGATGCGGTGCGTATTCGTGAAAAAGGATTGTCGTTGCTCCAATGTGTACCTAACCATAAACATCAATGCCTTTCCTAAAATCAATACACAGAAGTATATATGTTTAAATCTGCATATGTATCTAAAAGAAATCCAGGTTAGCAGGCAATATTAACCAGGTGAAATTGTGTCACTTCTCTTGCATTCATATGCAACAGTTTGGGCCACCTAATTTGCCAGGATTTTACGTAATTATGACATGACATTGAAGGTTGTGCAATGTAACAGGAATATTTAGACTTGTGGATGCCACCCGTTAGATAAAATACGGAATGGTTCCATATTTCATTGAAAGAATAAACGTCTTGTTTTCGAGATGATAGTTTCAGGATTCGACCATATTAATGACCTAAAGCTCGTATTTCTGTGTGTTATTATGTTATAACTAAGTCTATGATTTGATAGAGCAGTCTGACTGAGCGGTGGCAGGCACCAGAAGGCTCGTAAGCATTCATTCAAACAGCACTTTCGTGCGTTTTGCCAGCAGCTCTTCGCAATGCTTCAAGCATTGCACTGTTTATAACTTCAAGCCTATCAACTCCCGAGATTAGGCTGGTGTAACCGATGTGAAATGGCTAGCTAGTTAGCAGGGTGCGCGCTTCAATAGCGTTCAATAGCTTCAATAGCATTTCAAACGTCACACGTTCTGAGACTTGGAGTGGTTGTTCCCCTTGCTCTGCATGGGTAACGCTGCTTCGAGGGTGGCTGTTGTTGATGTGTTCCTGGTTCAAGCCCAGGGAGGAGAGGGACGGAAGCTATACTGTTACACTGGCAATACTAAAGTGCCTATAAGAACATACAATAGTCAAAGGTTAATGAAATACAAATGGTATATAGAGAAATAGTCCTAAAATTCCTATAATAACTACGACCTAAAACTTCTTAGCTGGGAATATTGAAGACTCATGTTAAAAGGAACCACCAGCTTTCATATGTTCTGTCACGCCCTGGCCATAGAGAGGCTTTTATTCTCTATTTTGGTTAGGCCAGGGTGTGACTAGGGTGGGCATTCTATGTTCAGTATTTCTTTGTTGTTTGGCTGGTGTGGTTCTCAGAGGCAGCTGTCTATCGTTGTCTCTGATTGAGAACCATACTTAGGTAGCTTTTTCCCACTGGGTTTTTGTGGGTAGTTGCTTTCTGTTTTTGTGTATGCACCAGACAGAACTGTTTCAGTTGTTCTCTTTGTTGAGAGAGAGAAATAGTCCTACAATTCCTATAATAACTACAACCTAAAACTTCTTAACTGGGAATATTGAAGACTCATGTTAAAAGGTACCACCAGCTTTCACATGTTCTCATGTTCTGAGCAAGGAACTTAAACGTTAGCTTTTTCACATGGCACATATTGCACTTTTACTTTCTTCTCCAACACTTTGTTTTTGAATTATTTAAACCAAATTGAACATGTTTCGTTATTTGAGGCTAAATTGATTTTATTGATGTATTATATAAAGTTTAAATAAGTATTCATTCAGTATTGTTGTAATTGTCATTATTACAAATAAATTAAAATCGGTATGGGCTTTTTTTGGTCCTCCAAAAATCGGTATCGGTACGGGCGTTGAAACGCCATAATCGGTCGACCTCTACTCTCCACATTCCCAAAGCTGGCTCTCTCTCCTCTGTTCTCATCCTCCTAGATCTATCTGCTGCATTCAACACCGTGAACCATCATATCCTCCACTCCACCCTCTCAGGGCTGGTCGTCTCAGGCTCTGCACACTCTTGGATTGCATCCTACCTGGCTGGCCGCTCCTACCAGGTGACATGGAGAGGATCTGTGTCTGCACCACGTACTCTCACTACCGGTGTCCACCATGACTCAGTACTAGGCCATGTCCTCATCTCTCTGGTTGTGTCTACACTTGACACTTAAATATTACTTCTGCTATCAGAATACGAAGCTTGCATTGAAAAGACGGGTGTGAACGCACAAAAGTCGCTTTGTGGTCTGATTGTGTTCAGATCTGTCTGACCACTTCAGGAGCTGGTCAGGGATGTATTGTGTGCGGATTTCTCCTGTCTGGATGCATTCAGCCTACCGAAAGTGCATACAATGGGTGACATCATCAGCACTCTCACATATCTCCAGGAAACTGTTGTTTTGGGACCGAGAGGCACCTTTTCATTATAACGTTGGATGAAATACATTATATATACAAATACGTGGACACTCCTTCAAATAAGTGGATTTGGCTCTTTCAGCCAGACCCGTTGCTGACAGGTGTATAAAATTGAGTACATAGCCAGACAATCTCGATATACAATCATTGGCATTTGAATGGCCTTAATGAAGAGCTCAGTGACTTTCAAAGTGGCACCGTCAGATGATGCCACCTTTCCAACAAGTCCGTTTGTCAAATTTCTGCTCTGCTAGAGCTGCACCGGTCAACTGTATGTGCTGTTATTTTGAATTATACAATGGGTGGGTCTAATTCTGAATGCTGATTGGTTAAAACTGCATTCCAGACCGTGTCTATTCCACAAGTTGCCCACGGCTAAATCTATGACATTAAAATGCCTATTTACACTGTTCTATCTGACTGTGCAATCCACAGCCCAGCCAGGCAATTTATAAACTTGATCTCCACTAAAATATGCATCTGGACATTATCTCACATTTCTTTTAGACTAGAGATTTGTATAAACCTTTCGGTCTGTCTTTACAACATTTACAATATTGTTTCAATATTCAAATTTGATCTACAGCTGTCCCATAGTAATGAACGTGTCAGGAGTCGGGATGAGACAGAAAGGCAGGCAGCGTTTCTCAGCCCGTCAAAATCATGAATCAGCTGGTATCATTTTTATGGATACTTACAAAGAAATGTCAATTGAAACAAGGTTAAATGAAATGAAGTGCAGCTAGTTTGCAGTCTTTCCAGCTTCCGTTTGAAGTTATTGTGTTCGTTGGCTAGTTCCTTTGTACAACAGTGTCCTAACGAGAGAACACATGTTCTACGTAAGGCGAAATTGAGCCTCATTAGCTCATTGTTATGGATGTATCCTAATAAACGTCACTAGAAAACAGCTTCAACAAATGTAAATGCAGCTACTTTGTTGTTATTCTGGCTGTACTGTTGACATGACTGTAAGTTAGCCGTAGTTGGCTAGCTAGCAAGCAAGGGATAAGAATGTTGCCAGCCAGTATGGCAGGCGGAACATTTAGAATCATGGACTGGGTCGTGTCCATACAAACAGAACAAAAAGATTTAATGACTGGGTCGGCGTCTCTGGCAACCAAACCAAAAGAATGAACGACCAGCCGGCTTGGGTAGCTACCCTAGATTTGTGTCGGGACTATATCTTGTGGAAGGCTGAAATAGTTTGAATAAATTAATACAAATATGTCAATCATTATTTGAATATGTGTCATGCATAGGTGTAATAGGTGGCAGGGAAGTCAAATGGAGTGTAAAATGGAGTCTTTTAATAAAGTCCACAGAGTATGCTCCATAACGCTAAGTGTACATAAACAAACAAACATGGGCACAAGGACCCGACGCGCACCTATACAACAATCGCACTACACTGACAGTAAAACAATCTCTGACAAAGACATGAGGGGAAACAGAGGGTTAAATACACAACAGGTAATGAATGGGATTGAAAACAGGTGTGTGGGAAGACAAGACAAAACCAATGGAAAATGAAAAAAGGATCAATGTTGGCTAGAAGACCGGTGACGTCGAACGCCGAGCACCGCCCGAACAAGGAGAGGCAACGGATTCGGCAGAAGTCGTGACAATATGTTGGTAGCACGTTGAATACAAGTGATAATTTGGAGGTTTGCCGGCCTTCAACTTTGTTCCGGGACTATCAACATCTGTGCCAATATACTCCAAACACCAGCTTCTCAGGCATTATCACTTAAGTGAAAACATCTAGGAGCAGCTCCCATAACGGGACCGCCGAGTGCTGAAGCGTGAAGCACGTAAATTCGTCTGTCCTCGTTTGCAAAACACTCACAACCGAGTTCCAAACTTGCTTCTGGAAGCAACGTCAGCACAAGAACTGTTCGTCGGGAGCTTCATGAAATGGGTTTCCATGACCGACTGCCACACACAAGCCTAAGATTACAATGCACAATGGCAAGCATCGGCTGGAGTGGTGTGAAGCTCACTGCCATGGGACTCTGGTGCAGTGGAAACCTGTTTTCCGTAGTGATGAACCTCACTTCCCCATCAGGCAGTCCGAAGGACAAATCTGGATTTGGCGGATGCTAGAAGAATGCCCCAGTGCATAGTGCCAACTGTAAAGTTTGGTGAGTAGGAACAACTGTCTGAGGCTGTTTTTCATGGTTCGGGCTAGGCCCCTTAGTTCCAGGGAAGGGAAATCTTAACGCTGCAGCATACCATGACATTCTATACGATTTTGTGCTGTTTGGGGTAGGCCCTTTCCTGTTTCAGTATGACAGTGCCCCCGTGTACAAAGAAAGGTTCATACAGAAAGGGTTTGTCGAAATTGGTGTGGAAAAACTTGACTTACTTTTGGTCATGTAGTGTGTGGGGAACGTGTTACTGGCCTAGTAACTGCTCGTCAGGAAGCTAATATTTAGAATTATATTATTGTTCTGGCTAGTTATTCTACCTTTTTTCCAATCCCTTTAGCGTTGCTTGTTATTTTGCTGGCTGGCTACAGAGGTTAGCTGGCTACTTATCTACAGTAGTACAGTTGCCTATTACACCATTTGTAGAATACATACTGGCATTTTAATATAGCAGGGGAACTGACACAATGTGGACATATTTAAATGTACAGTTGAAGTCAGATGTTTACATACACTTAGTTTGGAGTCATTAACTCGTTTTTCAACCACTCCACAAATTTCTTGTTAACAAACTATAGTTTTGGCAAGTCGGTTAGGACATCTACTTTGTGCATGATACAATCATTTTTCCAACAATTGTTTACAGAGAGATTATTCCAAGCACAATTCACTCTATCACATTTCCAGTGGGTCAGAAGTTTACATACACTAAGTTGACTGTGCCTAAACAGCTTGGAAAATTAAAGAAAATGATGTCATGGCTTTAGAAGCTTCTGATAGGCTAACTGTCACCATTTGAGTCAATTGGAAGTGTACCTGTGGATGTATTTCAAGGCCTACCTTCCAACTCACTGAATTTTTGCTTGACATCATGGGAAAATCTAAAATTGTAGACCTCCACAGGTCTGGTGTATCCTTGGGAGCAATTACGCCTCAAGGTACCACGTTAATCTGTACAAACAACAGTACGCAAGTATAAACACCATGGGACCACGCAGCCGTCATACCGCACAGGAAGGAGACGCTTTCTGTCTCCTAGAGATGAACATGCTTTGGTGCGAAAAGTGCAAATCAATCCCAGAACAACAGCAAAGGACCTTGTTAAAATGGAGGAAACAGGCACAAAATAATCAATATCCACAGTAAAACGCATCCTATATCGACATAACCTGAAAGGCAGCTCAGCAAGGAAGAAGCCACTGCGCCAAAACAGCCAGACTACGGTTTACAACTGCACATGGGGACAAAGATCGTACTTTTTGGAGAAATGTCCTATGGTCTGATGAAATAAAAATAGAACTGTTTGTCCATAATGACCATCATTATGTTAGGAGGAAAAGGGGGGAGGCTTTGAAGCCGAAGAACACCATCCCAACCGTGAAGCATGGGGGTGGCAGCATCATGTTCTGGAGGGGCTTTGCTGCAGGAGGGACTGGTGCACTTCACAAAATAGATGCCATCATGAGGAGGACAATTATGTGGATATATTGAAGCAACATCTCAAGACATCAATCAGGAAGTTAAAGTTTAGTCTCAAATGGGTCTTCCAAATGGACAATGACCCCAAGCATGCTTCAAAAGTTGTGCCAAAATGGCTTAAGGATAACAAGATCAAGGTGTTGGAGTGGCCATCACAAAGCCCTGACCTCAACCCCATAGAAAATTTGTGGGTAGAACTGAAAAAGCGCGTGCGAGCAAGGAGGCCTAAAAACCTGATTCATTTACACGAGCTCTGTCAGGAGGAATGGGCCAAAATTCACCCAACTTATTGCGGGACGCTTGTGGAAGCCTACCCGAAACGTTTGACCCAAGTTAAACAATTTAAAGGCAATGCTACCAAATACGAATTGAGTGTCTGTAAACTTCTGACCCATTGTGAATGTAATGAAAGAAATAAAACCTGAAATAAATAATTCTCTCTACAATTATTCTGACATTTCACATTCTTAAAATAAAGTGGTGATCCTACCTGACCTTAGACAGGGAATTTATATTAGGATTAAATGTCAGGAATTGTGAGAAACTGAGTTTAAATGTATTTGGCTAAGGTGTATGTAAACTTCCGACTTCAACTGTAAATATAGACGCATGACATGCTCAGAACTCCGTTATCAGAATACAAAAGCTGCATGAACTGTCAAGTATAGACACAGCCTTTTTAAACCAAGTCACTCGGCTCAGTCATATCCTCACATGGTCTCTCCTATCAATGTTATGCGGATGACACTCAACTACTTTTCTCTTTACCCGTTCTGACACCCAGGTGGCAACACAAATATCTGCTTGCCTGGCAGATATCTTAGCTTGGATGTCGGACCTCTACCTCAAGCTCAACCTCGACAAAATTGAGCTGCTCTTCCTCCCGGGGAAGGGATGCCCACTAAAAAACCTCTCCATCACGGTTGACAACTCCATAGTGTTGCCCTCCCAGAGTGCAAAGAACCTTGGCGTGACCCTGGGCAACACCCTGTCGTTCTCTACAAACATCAAAGGAGTGACTCGCTCCTGCAGGTTCATGGCTCTACAACATCCGTAGAGTATGACCCTATACTCTTAGAAAAAAGGTGCTATCTAGAACCTAAAAAGGTTATTTGGCTGTCCCCATAGGATAACCATTTGAAGAACCCTTTCTGGTTACAAGTATGGCCATTTTGGGTTCCATGTAGAACCCTTTCCACAGAGGGTTCTACATGGGACCCAAATGGGTTCTACCTGGAACCAAAAAAAGAGTTTTACCTGGAACCAAAAAGGGTTATCCTATGGGGACAGCCAAAGAACCCTTTAGGAATCCTATTTTATGTACCTCACACAGGAAGCAAAGGTACTAATCATCTCCCGTCTGGACTACTGCAACTCGCTGTTGGCTGGGCTCCCCACTTGTGTCATCAAACCCCTGCAATTTATCCAGAATGCCGCAGCCCGCCTGGTTTTCATCCTTCCCAAGTTCTCCCATGTCACTCCTCTCCTCCACACACTCCACTGGCTTCCAGCCGATGCTTGTATCCACTACAAGACCATGGTGCTTGCCCAGAGAGCAGCAATAGGAACTGCCCCTCCCTACCTTCAGGCTATGCTCAAACCCTACACCCCAACCCGAGCACTCTGTTCTGCCACCCCTGGTCTCTTGGTCCTCTCTCCACTAGGGGAGAGCAGCTCCCAGTCAAAGCTCTTCTCTGTCCTGGCACCCCAATGGTGAAACCAACTTCTCCCTGAAGCTAGGACAGCAGAGTCCCTGAAAGCACCTGAAACCCTAACTCTTCAAAGAGTATCATAAATAATCCCCCTCCTCACCTTGAATAATAATATAAAAAATTATTCCTGAACCAACAATTGCACTTGAACCCCACCCTTCTAGATCTGACTTTGCTGACAGCTACCTTATTGAGAAAAGGTGTACTTACTATGCCTGTGATATGTGATTGTCCCACCTAACTATCTTAAGATGAATGAACTAACTGTAAGTCCCTCTGGATAAGACCGTCTGCTAAATTACTAAAATGTCAAATGATCTGCATCCCAGTCTCAGCTCCCTTCTTCCTTTGCTGCAACAATTTAGTTTCTCTTTCTCACTCACTCTGCCCTTTACAAGGCAAAACAGAGAGCCAATTGAGAGCTTGCGCTTATCAGGTCAATGAGAAAGAGAGTGCCATGAAATGGAGAGAAGAAGGGAGTGAGGCCATATTAGACGCCACTGGATTTTCGGAGACATTTAGAGGCAGTGAACAAGGGTAATGATGTTGATGAAGAAGTGGTAGTCTTTTGGGGAAAGTTTACTCCGAGTGCCGAGGTATCTCGAGAACATTAATTTAAGATTAGACCCTGTGACAGTGATCGAAAGGTAAGTGAAACTGAATTGGAACTCTGAGGGCAACCCGACAGGCAGTTCTCTCGAGATACCTAAAAAAAAATGCAGGTTAGTGTTTTTCGTCATGAATTCTGTTCTGGAAGCAGCCCTGCAAAGTGCTCACTAGCTGGCACAGCCACAAAGTCATCAAAACCCTAACCACACTACTAACGTTAACCCTAAATGTTAACATTAAATTAAGAACTTGTTTTAATAATATAGCCAATATTGACTTTACAGCTTGCCTATCTAAGTGGAAATTGCTCAGTTCTGCCTCCAGGACAAGACTCATGACAATAAATGTCAACCCACTAAAAAAGCATCTCAAAGTAAGTTGAAACTTGAGTGTTAGGGGCTCTGGGATTCCAGGCCTGTTCTTTGGGACATGTTGCCTGCATGTTTCGGGGAGGGAGTTTATGCAGATTGACCACTGGACCTATTTTTGCTTCAGGGTCACGGGGTCACTGCTCAAATATGAAATCAATAACACCGATAAGAGGAGCATTAAGACTGGCATGCAGGATTTAACAGTCTCATATTTGCCATTGTCATTCTTCCATTTCTCTCTAGCTGTTTTTTGAGGCATTTTCTCTTTCTAAAGTTCCCTGGGACAATTATTCTGCAAGCACATCTCAGATACAAGACTGGCTTTCAATAACAAACAATAGTTGACTCTCAAAGGTTATTCATTCTGGCTGTCTTTGAGAACTTGAATCATAGTTCTAATCATACTCTATTGTCAGAAATACTGGAGTTCTCCGTTTCCTAGCTTCACTGAGGAAGGGAATATTGAATATCAAATGATGTTCAAGCCCTTTCTCATTGGATATAAAAAGGTTTTGTTTTGCTCAAAAGCTGTAGCACAATGTTTGGTTTAGGTGTTGATTTTTATATCTGTGGAATTTGTGAGACTCCAATACTCAGCAACACAGAACTGTGCTAATTTTGTCTAGCTTTTATATTCTATAAAAGCATTATCGGTCAGACAGTCATGTGTCGTACACAATTTGTACACTGTACTGTAAAGTAGGAAGGGGATTAGCAGGGCAGTGGTTCAAAGCCTCTGAATGACTGTTGACCTTGTTAATAGGGTGTATTGCCAATTACTCTTTAATGCAAAATGATTTCTTTAGATTATACTGAGCTGAGGCCTCACAGACAATGTCTAAAAAGAAGGGAAGTAGACTTCCAGAGCAAGAACAAAATAAGCTGTGGCTTGTATCTTCAAAAACAGTCAAAACAAAAGTCCACAACACAAAAATGCCTTTTGTTCCATTCACTAAGTGAAATGACAATCTGGACAGGATATTTTTTCAGGCGACACCAACAATCAAATGAATCATCATGGGCAGAGAAAAAGCAGCAAGAGATTGACTAGTGTTAAGTGCTACTGTCCTCTCTGTAAAAGGCTCTTGTCCTCCCTAATTTATCAAAATGACTTTTAAACACATGAAATTCAGAGGAAGATGCTTAAATGCTGTGAGATCTGGTGGAATAAATGGTGCAATTACGCACATGTGATTTTTGAAGGATTATCTTTCCTGCTTTCCCATAATGCAGCCTAAACTAACATTTGAAGTGTTCTGACACTAATAGCTCTGTAAAGGCATGCTGCTCCAGAAGCCATCTTGTCTTATCGTGACAGCAGCGGAGCAGTACCCAGTTAGGCAAATTTCCTCTCATGATGCAAGGTTAATCTGGTGGGTATAAATGAATGTGGCACCCTATTCACGCCGCAATTTAACAATGTACACTACCATGTTTATATCCAATTTGCACAGCTGTTCAACTTTTGTGATCAAATTCAGCATTCCAAATTTGTCACAAAAACATGAAACAAAGGGGTATTTGGTTGGTTTCTGGTTTCAATGGTACTTAAAGGGATTAGGTTTTAATTGCAAAATCATGTAGCCTTGTTGATAGCTTAATTGTCGAGCACCTTTTGTGATCAGACAGTACAAATCCGCAATTACCAAAGAAGGGCTCACACAAAAGAGTTAGCCTACATTTGATTGTTCTAATTTGAAATTGCAGGAGATGCATGCTGAACTCTCTTCACCCTCCACAGTCCTTTGCTTTTCTCTGTCGGTCAGTGTTTGAGAAGTTGTGGGCAGAGAACTCAGTACAGACCATACTATGGGACTTGCCCAGCACCTCTACACTATTATCACATTGCCATCACATATCCTGCTATTGATTTGTCCAACCTTTCTATATTCTACCTGGCCAAGGGATACATGAATAAAACATGAATCATTCAATATATGACTTCTACCATCGTTCAAGCTGAAAAAAAGTGGTTATCAAAAAACATACTTCTACGCAGGTGCAACTTCCGACCCATTTTAGTTATCGAAATCAATCTAGTAAAATATGTCCAACACATTTGATAGGCAGTCAATTAAGTATTTTTTCTAATATCACGTTGTCTTGTATTCATCACATGAACAACTTTTTTTGTCTCAAAGATGGAATCTGCAGTAGGGGAACAGCGCTACTTTCTGCCCCACGGCCGTTATTATTGTTTTTGTCGATGAAGTGGAGGTGAGGAGCGTCGCCCAATGTGAGAAAAAACATTGCAGTACATATTCTGCTGTTCTACTGCACGTGCAATAATGTCTGAAGGAGAAGAAAACTGTTTGCTGTTTGCAGTAACTTCTTTGATGTTGTAATATCGCAAATGGACGCAGCAGTTTCACCATTAAGAATTCCAGCTTTAAGATGTCTAAAAACAGCACAACAGAGTGTGTCTGGCACTGCACATTGAAAGAAGAGGCACGTTGAGTCGTTGCCAGCCGGAGACACACAGCCCAGTTCACTAATGATTCACCAAGTGCATCATTGGACTCTCAATGATGTGTCCACTGAATGTTGCCCTTTGAAAACGTTAATTACCTGGGAGACATTGTTGGCCTCTGACTTTCACACACCCTTTGCCTCTTTGCCATTTCGCATCTTTAACGCCATTTCTCCGAAAAAAGGAGGTTGGATAAATGTACAGATGTCACATGTCGATAGAGCATGTAAGTGATCTGTCTAGAGCAGGGATCATCAACTAGTATCAGTAGATTTCTTTGAAGGGGCCATAACATAATTGAAAAATATTTGTAGACCGCAAATTGACTGCAAGAAGCCCAAGCACATATAATACTTGACTATGTATTGAAGAAGTATGTGAAGCCTAAAATGGCGCCGGAAGAAATGGCAGCAGTTTTACAGGTGCCCAACCAATTGTGCTATTATGTGGGGTTTTTTTGCGTTTTTTTGTAACTTATTTTGTACATAATGTTTCTGCAACCGTACCTTACGGTGTCACGACTTCCATCGAGTTTGGTCCCTCTCCTTGTTTGGGCGGCATTCGGCCGTCGACGTCACCAGTCTTCTAGCCATCGTCGATCCACCTTTCATTTTCCATTTGTTTTGTCTTGTTTACCCGAGAAAAAACATCACCCAGAAAGGTCCGTCGTGTGAGAAACTCATCATCATGCAAGCGGTCAGACAAGTGAAAATTATGGTCAGTAAAGAAAACTGTAAGCTCGTTTCTCAATAAAAAAAACGTGTCAATAATTTGCCCCTTGATAACCAGCACACTTCTGTATGTTATAAAAGCGTTACATGGTTGCTGCCCATATCGTTGCATAGTGCAGAAAATACACGAGAGTTCATGGCCCTTGCTTTAACAAAGTTAACCATTTTCACTGTAGGCCCGGTGCTCAAGAGCTCCAGTGTGCCTGTACGGTCCGATCTATCCAGTGCCACCTACATGCACTAGCCCTCCGGTGGCAGCCCCCCGCACCAGGCTTCCTATGTGTGTCCAGAGCCCAGTACTCCCTGTTTCTCCTCCCCGCACTCGCCCTGAGGTGCGTGTCCTCGGCCCAGTACCACCAGTGCTGGCACCACGCACCAGGCCTACAGTGCGCTTCAGCTCTCCAGCGCTAGTAGAGTCTCCCGCCTGTCCAGAGCCGCCAGAGTCTCCCGCCTGTCCAGAGCCGCCAGTCAGCCGGAATCCTCCAGAGCCGCCAGTCAGCCAGGATCCTCCAGAGCCGCCAGTCAGCCAGGATCCTCCAGAGCCGCCAGTCAGCCAGGATCCTCCAGAGCCGCCAGTCAGCCAGAGCCATCATTCAGCCAGGATCCGCCAGAGCCGCCATTCAGCCAAGAGGTGCCATTCAGCAAGGATCTGCCAGAGCCGTCAACCAGCATGGGCTACCCCTCAGTCCTGAGCTTCCCCTCAGTCCAGTGAGGCCATTTAGTAGGGTCGCCGTTCCTAGGATGCTACAAAAACAGACTAAGACGATGGTGGAGTGGGGTCCACGTCCCGCGCCAGAGCCGCCACCGTGGACAGACGCCCACCCAGACCCTCCACTATGGGTTTAGGTGTGCAGCCGGGAGTCCGCACCTTTGGGTTGGGGGGGGGGGTGTACTGTCACGCCCTGGCCTTAGTTATCTTTGTTTTCTTTATTATTTTGGTTAGGCCAGGGTGTGACATGGGTGATTTATTGTTTTTCGTCTTTCTAGGGGTTTATTAGATTAATGGGGTTGTGTTCAGTTTAGTTGTCTAGGTAGGTCTATGGTTGCCTAGAGTGGTTCTCAATCAGAGGCAGGTGTTTATCGTTGTCTCTGATTGGGAACCATATTTAGGCAGCCATATTCTTTGGGTATTTTGTGGGTTATTGTTTCCTGTCTTTGTGTTTGATGCACCAGTTAGGACTGTTACAGTTTTCACGTTTATTGTTTTGTAGTTTGTTCATGTTTGAGTTTCTTATTAAAAAACCATGAATTATAACCACGCTGCGTTTTGGTCCGCCTCTCCTTCCTAGGAAGAAAGCCGTGACACTACCTGTATATGACATTGCGTTATTTCACTGGACACTAGATGGTTTCATTTTATTTTTGGCAGTGAAACAAGACTACACAGGCGAGAAAAAAACCTCACCCAAATGTATAGCCCCGTTGGAAAATAGAAGGAACATTTCTTTGAATAACTCACATTAACGAGTGAAAATTACCACTCTAAGGAGAAAAATGGAAAATATTTCCAAAGAAACTCAACCCTACAATTGTCTCCCCACAGTCTTACCGTCAACCCACGTCAGAGCGTAAGTGTCACGCCCTGGCCTTAGTTATCTTTTTTTTCTTTATTATTTTGGTTAGGTCAGGGTGTGACATGAGGAATTTATGTGTTTGGTCTGGTCTAGGGTTTTTTGTATGTTTATGGGGCTGTTTCCTTTCTAGGTAGTTTGTAGGTTGCCTAGATTGGTTCTCAATTAGAGGCAGCTGTCTATCATTGTCTCTGATTGGGAACCATATTTAGGCAGCCATATTCTGTGGGTACTTTGTGGGTGGTTGTCTTCTATCATTGCACCAGATAGGACTGTTTCGGTTTTCACATTTGTTATTTTGTAGTGTTCTCGTGTATGGTCTTGATTAAACATGTTGAACTCTAACCATGCTGCATTTTGGTCCTCCTCTCCTTCAGCGGAAGAAAGCCATTACAGTAAGAGTGTATTGTTACAAGAAAATAAGGTTTGATTGAAATATGTGTTCAGCTTGTTGCATCAGCCTATTCCGAGATAAATATATTGTGTGCCATTTGTTTGCTACATGATTCCACAACATCTACATTTAAAAAATGTAATTCAGTGGCAAATGCTTAAACCATCGCTCAAACAGTCCTTTAAGAATAAACCCTTGTGATGAAAGTAAGAAATGGAAGTCTCACAACTTAATCTCAGGTCCAAAATCAGGTAAATGAACATTGCTTAAACAATTGACAGCCCTGTAAAATGGAAAAGTGCTTTGGCACTTGACCTTTTGCTGAGGTAATCATCACCTGCAACTAAGGTTTGATAAACATTGTTTTCCCCAGTGAAATCTCCTAGAGAATATAAACTCTTAAAGTGTGTATGTGCACTAGCCACGCATGACTACCTTTTGCATAACCCACTTCACAATGTGCAAAATCCCCTCGCTCTGATCACAGCCCAATGACTGCAAACCTGCATTACAATCTAATCACTGCACTTCACTCCAGCCTAAATACCTTAAATGGGCCGAAAGAGAATGATCACACTCACTTTTCAAACACCAATGAGATTCCACTGCAGTTTCTATTGCATTATCAATAGGCCATTATATGCGAAAATTAATTTCAGGATGTCGGTATAAAAAGGCTCTAAACATGCCATCTAAGACCAAAACTAAATGGAAATAAGCCACTAAAAGCATCCTACTGGCAAATTCCACAGCAGCAATATTGTTTGCTGTCGGTCTCATTACTGTGGTCGGTCATTAGCAGGGGGAAAGAATACATCGAAGATGAGGAATCATCATTGTTATGACAACTTCCAGCGTAAGGTAGTGGTGTAAGGCAAGAAACCCCCAACAGCCCCACCCCACCCCCCCACCGGATCACCTGGGTCATGAGAGGGGGTCACATCACACTTACTGGGCCCTGTTTGATTTTTGCAGATCAGGTGACAGTGTTCTCTATAAGCTCAGGTTGAACCATGAATAATGGATCTGCCAATGGCCCAGGCCCCCGTGGGACCCACAGCCCTTACTGTGACTGGAATTATCAATGCCCCATTAACAACCATTGATTTATTGCACCGCCATCCCCAACATGAACTGGGATTAGTTCATTAGAGGTTGGTTGTGTACAAATATAGAACACCCCTTACCAAATGGTTTATTTTTAAGTTTTATTACCTTTTTATTCTGGGTGTTTTGGGGTGGAAAGAGATATTTGGTAAAAGAGAATATTGAATAAAATCCGGGTGGTTCAAGCCTTGAATGCCGATTGGCTGAAAGCTGTGTTATTTCAGACCGTATACCCTGGGTATGACAAAAACATGACTATTTGTCTAATTATGTTAACCAGTTTATAATATCAATAAGGCACCTCGGGGGTTTATTGTATTCGGCCAATATACCACATCAAGGGATATATCAAGGCACTCTACGTTGTCTTGTGCTTAAGAACAGCCCTTAGCCATAGTTTATTGGCCATATACCAAACCTCCTCGGGCCTTAATGCTTAATTATAGTATAGTGGATTGCAGGTCCCAAATGCCTGCCTGCAATGTCTGTGCTGAGGTTATAAATAACGTTTTACTTTGAATAACAAGACAAACCTCTTGATTTCATCTGCCTTCATAGAGTACCACAGATATGACAATATTATTGATACATATTTAGTTTTGTAGCTTTTTTACTTTTATAAGTAACAGGCCTATGTCCTTTGAAATAATGTAGAACATGTGATTGTTTTCAGGCAACATTAATTCTCTCTATCCAATTTGAAAAACCACTAGATTCAACTAGTCTCTTGGTTTCACTAGTCCAAATTGTATATGAATATATTATATTTATTGAAGACACATTGACCTAGTTAATTGTACCTGCCCCACTCTGTTCTATGGAGTTGCAAAATTCCTGTAACTTTTCCCAAATTCCCAGGTTTTACAGAAATCCTGGTCGGAGGATTCCTGATTTATCCTGATTATTCCCTCTTGATTCCGGGAATCTTCTTATCAGATAATGTTATAAATTGTGCATGTGATAAGGCCACACAGAGGGCCATTGATAATTGCAAATACCTGTGATAATCTGAAGTACCCAAAAGGACCACTAGATGTCTTGTGATAAATTACATAACATCATTGAAAGGTAACACATTTCTGGTAGTTTACTGGTAAGCTTAGACATTTTAGACACTTAGACACTAATTAGCGTAACGCAACGGACATAAATATTAATAGAAAATATTCATATTCATGAAAATCACAAGTGAAATATATTGAGACACAGCTTAGCCTTTTGTTAATCACCCTGTCATCTCAGATTTTCAAAATATGCTTTACAGCCAAAGCTAGACAAGCATTTGTGTAAGTTTATCGATAGCCTAGCATAGCATTTTGTCCAGCTAGCAGCATTGTAACTTGGTCAACTTGGCCATGTAACTTGGAAATCGTTTACCTTTGATGAGCTTCGGATGTTTTCACTCACGAGACTCCCAGTTAGATAGCCAATGTTCCTTTTTTCCAAAAATATTATTTTTGTAGGCGAAATAGCTCCGTTTGTTCTTCACGTTTGGCTGAGAAATCACCCGGAAATTGCAGTCACGGAAACGCCGAAAAATATTCCAAATTATCTCCATAATATTGACAGAAACATGGCAAACATTGTTTATAATCAATCCTCAATGTGTTTTTCAAATATCTATTCGATAATATATCCACCGGGACAATTGGTTTTTCAGTAGGACCGATTGGAATAATGGCTACCTCTGTATTTTACGCGATAATCACTCATCAGGTGACCAGTTGCACAATGTAGCCACTTACGGGTATTCTTCAACATAAATGCGTAAAACTATGTCACAATGCTGTAGACACCTTGGGGAATACGGAGAAAACGTAATCTGGTTGATAGCCCATTCACTGCTCAATAGGGACGCATTGGAACGCAGAGCTTTCAAAACATGAGGCACTTCCAGATTAGATTTTTCTCAGGCTTTCGCCTGCAATATCAGTTGTTATACTCACAGACAATATTTTTACAGTTTTGGAAACGTTAGTGTTTTCTATCCTAAGCTGTCAATTATATGCATATTCTAGCATCTTGTCCTGACAAAATATCCCGTTTACTACGGGAATGTTATTTTTCCAAAAATGAAAATACTGCCCCCTAGTTTAACAGGTGTGCCTAGTTAAAAGTAACTTGTGGAATTTCTTTCCTTCTTAATCCGTTTGAGCCAATCAGTTGTATTGTGACAAGGTATGGGGTGGTATACAGAAGATCCAAATTATGGCAAGAACAGCTCAAATAAGCAAAGAGAAACGACAGTCCATCATTACTTTTAAGACATGAAGGTCAGTCAATCCAGAAAATTGGGATGAGTTTTACCGCAGGGTGAAGGAAAAGCAGCCAACAAGTGTCAGCATATGTGGCAACTCCTTCAAGACTGTTGGAAAAGCATTCCAGGTGAAGCTGGTTGAGAGAATGCCAAGAGTGTGCAAAGCTTATAAGTAATTTTGATGTCTTCACTATTCGATAATGTAGAAAACATATTTAAAAAAAATAATAACTTGAATGAGTGGGTGTGTCCAAACTTTTGACTGGCACTGTAATTTTAGCCTAGCTCAGTGGCAGTCATTGCGTGGTCCGAGCCCTTAATTTCCAGCTTGCGGAGATTTTCCTATTTTCCCTTTCATACATAATACATAATAATGATACAATTTCAAATCCATGTGTTTAATGCAGGCCTGAATCACTTCTTTGAATATATCTACTGCTCCCTGAACGGCCAATAGATGGCAGTATAGCGCAACTGTTGAACAGAAAGGCCGAAATAGAATGTTTGCCAAAATAGAATGCAACTGCACAGCTACAGCGACTGGTACATACCAGTTTGCTACTAGCAAATTTTGCAGTCTGGTCGACATGGATCGATTTATTGTAAAAATTAAACATACATCTATTGAAAATAAAAATGAGGGGGGAGAGCTGGAGAACAACGTGACAGCTATGAACTAACAACCACCGGAGAACCAGGAAAATCAGGAAGATGGCGCAGAGGAAATGCGTAGCTAACATAGCTAATGTGGCTCCGGTGGCTATGAGAAGGATACGGTCGATTCAAGGAGAAGACAGAAAGTTCCAAGAGAAATGGACAGATAAGTATTTGTCTGTCCATGTACTGCATGATGGGACTAGCTAATTTTGTCTTATTTGCCAGAAGGCAGTCAGTTGCTTTAAACGAGCAAATTTAGAGTAACATTTCCAGTCACACCATGCCCACTTTGACAAAACATATCTGCCACAAAACAACCTCAGTAACAACAAAATAGGGCAACTCAAAAGGACAGCTCAAAGGACAACAACAAATGATGGACAGATCTAGCACTGTTGCAGAGAAAATGAGAGGCAACATGAGATTGCTTGGATACTCGCGAGAAACAAGAAGGCCTTCACAGATGCCAAAAAACTTTCTTTGACAATCTCCGCCTCAGCCGAAATATTGTATGCTGATTTCAAAAACAAGGAAGCTATTTTAAAGCAAATGAAGGGACTGCAACTCTCAGACTCGACCATAACAAGACACATAGAAGACATCGGCGAGGACATCGGTAAGTATCTGACTACTGACATATCCATGGCACCGTGTTTTAGTATGCGCTTAACGAAAGCACTGATGTAAGTGACATTGCCCAATTACGTGTTTGGGTTCGCTTCCATCAAAATAACTCATTCAGAGAGGAACTCCTTCAGGGACAAAAACGAGGAGAGGATATTCTGAAAGCCCTCGTTAAATGTTTTGCTGCTAATAATATTGACTGGTCAAATCTGACATCTGTGTGCACTAACGGAGCCCCAAACATGCGAGGGAAGGAGAAGAGACTCATAGGCCTGAAAGAGAGAATATATTCCCAAATTTGTCATGTTTCATTGTATCATTCATCAAGAAGTACTTGTGGCTAAACTCAGACTGTGACTTACAGAATGCGATGCAGCAAGTCGTGCACATGGTGAACATAATTTTTTGCTTGGGCACCGAATCACCGGCAATTCTGCAAGCTGCTGGAGAAATACCTGATAGAATACGGTGACATGATATTCCACAACGAGGTGAGATGGCTGTCTCGTGGCAGAGTTCTAGATTTCTCTCTCTCCTCCCTCAAATCCATGAATTTGTTGCAAGCAAGGGGAGAGAGGAGCCAGAGCTGGATGATCCACAGTGGATATTAAAGCTGGCTTTTATAACTGACATCACCTGGCCACCTGAACACGGTGAATCTCCAGTTTCAAGGGAAAGCTAGAACTCTGGGACAAATGCTGCATGTGGTCACAGCATTTCAAAATAAAATCACCACACTGTTCATACCTGACAGACAGTTTGTTAATTTCCCAAAACTCAGAGCAGTCACCACACGCAACATTTTTAGCTATGATGCATTTGTGCATGTGTTGGAAAAGTTCAAGTTGAAGTATGAGTCAAGATTATCATGGAGTACAAGGAGTTTTTCAACTTCACCTCTTGATACTCCCCATCCCGGATCCGGGATCGTGAATAAAGCCTCAAGCTCATTAGCATAACGCAACGTTAACGATTTCTGAAAATCGCAAATAAAATGAAAATAATGCGCCTGCTCTCAAGCTTAGCCTTTTCTTAACAACACTGTCATCTCAGATTTTCAAAATATGCTTTTGAACCATAGCAAATCACTAATTTGTGTAAGAGTATGCTAAGCTAGCTTAGCATTTTGAGTAGCATTTAGCACGCAACATTTTCACAAAAACCAGATAACCAAATAAATAAAATAATTTACATTTGAAGAGCTTCAGATGTTTTCAATGAGGAGACTCTCAGGTACATAGCAAATGTTCAGTTTTTCCTGAAAGAATCTTTGTGTAGGAGAAATCGCTCCGTTTTGTACATCACATTTGCCTACCGAAACGAACCGAAAATTCAGTCACCAAAACGTCAAACTTTTTCCAAATTAACTCCATAATATCGACCGAAACATGGCAAACGTTGTTTGGAATCAATCCTCAAGGTGTTTTTTCACATATCTCTTCATTGATATGCAGTTCGTGGAAGGCTGCTTTCCCCTCAGAATCGTATGGAAAAATACCAGCAGCTGAAAAAGACGCACCAATTTCGACGGAGGACACCGGGCGGACACCTGGAAAATGTAGTCTCTTATTGTCAATCTTCCAATGATATGCCTACAAATACGTCACAATGCTGCAGACACCTTGGGGAAACGACAGAAAGGGCAGGCTCATTCCTCTCACATTCACAGCCATATAAGGAGACAATGGAAAACGGAGCCTCAAAAATCCTGCTGGTTTCCTGGATGCCGTTTCATCTTGGTTTTGCCTGTAGCTCCCGTTCTAGGGCACCCACAGAGAATATCTTTGCAGTTCTGGAAAATTCAGAGTGTTTTCTTTCCAAAGCTATCAATTATATGCATAGTCGAGCATCTCTTTGTGACAAAATATTGCGCTTAAAACGGGCACGTCTTTTTATCCAAAAATGAAATAGTGCCCCCATAGCATCAAGAGGTTTAAGAACCCCTTCCATGTGCCAGTGTCATCTCTGACCCCAGTCATCACAGCCCTCTGTCCTGACAGTGCTGGAATAGAGAGTGAGATAGTGGAGCTGCAGGCAAATGACACATTGCAAGGTAAACTAAGATCAGGTGTTACCCATTTCTGGAGTATCCACTTCTGACGCAGTGTGGCTAAAGGTGACATCTTTTTTTGTCAGCACTTACACATGTGAAGCAATGCATGCATTTCAAAACAGTAATTGAAGTGAAATACATATTAATAGCTTTAATAATATATTTGCAAGGGACCACAGTACAACCTCAGTTAAAATAATTAAATCAATTTAATTATAATAATAAACAATTTTGGCAATTGCCAAAAAATATTCTTAAGTCCCAGACAGCAATATAATACATCAAGGTTAGTGGAGCATCTATTCCGCTACTGACACACTAAAACTTTTATCTGTAATTTTCTTGATCCTGAAATGAAGTGTTATATTGATTAGACTAACACTGCCTAAAAAATACTACATACCATGCACTCTTGGCTTTGGTATGGTTATTGGAGGGTAAACCTCTCCCTCCTGCTCCATCTCACTTCTCACCACTTGCCACCCCCTGCCATTTTGAAACATGACCATAAGAGACCTGAAACATCAATCGCCGTTTCCGTCGCCTTTTGTGCCCTTTTATGAGAGATTACAGGATCTATAATTCAAATTTCAAGACAGCAGATTTGAATAGGCCCGAGCTGCTGTGCAGAACAGTTGGAGGCGCATTAACCCTTTACACTCGTACCCGTATACAATACCAAAATTGGAATACAGTGGCTGTACAGTGACAGGCTAAAAATGGCATCAGAGCTCAGGCTCTGCACTTCACAGCGCTGTATGGGTTTTGATTGACAGCCATTCTGAACTTGAGCTCCGCACGCAACAATAAGCTGCACGAAACAATAAGCTCCCCCATCCCTCCCGCTAATTGGGCAACTTTTTTTTTTTTTAAATGTTGGTTGTCTGAGTGAGGGAAAAGCTTAAATTAAGAGGACTCAATGTATTTTGAAAGATGAGACGTCGAGGATTATAATAAATACCACTTTGATGTCATACAAGCAAGCCAAACACCCATGAATCCAAATGTGCACTTCACATTCCCATATCATAAAACTCATGTCATATACAGGGAATGGTACTGTAAATAAGAGCAAGCTAAAGTGTTATGGTGCCATGCATCCTACTGCTGTAAATTGCAATGTGTCAGTGCTATTGCACATGTCCCTCCTCAAATAAACAGATTATTGCATTTATCCCTACTCAAATAAACATTTTATTGTGTCTGTCCCTACTAAATATACACTACATGACCAAAAGTATGTGGATACCTGCTCGTCAAACATCTCATTCCAAAATCATGGGCATTAATATGGAGTTGGTTCCCCCTCTGCTGATATAACAGCCTCCACTCTCCTGGGAAGGTTTCCCACTAGATGTGGGAACATTGCTGCAGATTCTTGCTTTCATTCAGCCACAATAGCATTAGTGAAATCGGGCACTGAAGTTGGGCGATTAGGCCTGGCTCGCAGTCAGCGTTCCAATTCATCCCAAACTTTACATTTTGCACTATGCTTTGGGGAAGGTAGCGTTCTCCTGGTATCCGCCAAACACAGATTTGTCGGTCGGACTGCCAGATGGTGAAGCGTGATTCATCACTCCAGAGAAAGCATTTCCACTACTCCAGAGTCCAATGGTGGCAAGCTTTACAACACTCCAGCCGACGCTTGACATTGCAGACCGTAATCTTAGACTTGTGTGCGGCTGCTCTGCCATGGAAACCCATTTCCTGAAGCTCCTGACAAACAGTTATTGTGCTGACGTTGCTTGCAGATGCAGTTTGGAACTCGGTAGCGAGTGTTGCAACCAAGGACAGACAATTTTTATGCGCTACATGCTTTCAACTTGTGTGGCCTACCACTTCGTGGCTGAGCCATTATTGCTCCAAGACATTTCCACTTCACAATAACCACACGTACAGTTGACCGGGGCAGCTCTAGTAGGGCAGAAATTTCACATCCTATGACGGTGCCACGTTGAAAGTCACTGAGCTCTTCAGTAAGCCCATTCTAATACCCAGTGGTGTAAAACGTAAAGATACATTCATAGAAAATGACTCAAGTAAAAGTCAGTCACCCAGAAAAATACAGCTTGAGTAAAAGTCTAAAAGTATTTGGTTTTAAATATACTCAAGTATCAAAAGTAAATATAATTGCAAAAATATACTTATGTATCCGAAGTAAAAGTAACAGTGTAAATAATTTCAAATTGCTTATAATAAGATCAGACGGCACAATTGTCTTGTTGAATTTTTTTTTTTACTTACGGATAGCCAGGGGCACACTACAACACGCAGACATCATTTACAAAGGAAGCATTTGTGTTTAGTGAGTCCTCCAGATCAGAGGCAGTAGGGATGACCAGGGATGTTCTCTTGATAAGTGAGTGAATTGAACCACTTTCCTGTCCTGCTAAAAACAAAGCATTGAAAATGCTGACTGTTACAATGAGAACTTGGAGAGCCAAAAAGGGTGGTCAAACTTTATATGGATAGTCCGGATAGTCCATCTGTAGGTGCTTTACAGATGGTCATAAAATCAACAAACGATTTGTTGAAAAGCAACTGCATGCAAAGTTTACGGTTAGGGTAAGGTTTAAGGTTAAGATTAGGGCTAGGGTTAGTAGATAGTTAGTTGAAATGTTACCGATATTCAAATTAAAGTGTTACCAAATGGATAGCTTCAAATACTAAACTCTAAAGAGACATAGTATCTGTCCCATCTGAAAGGGGATGCGTCGGCTACAGAGGTGAAAGGTTACATTCCGACCATGCGGCCTCTCCCTCGGGTAAAACCTATGGTGAACCTGACATAAGAACAAAGGCCAGACAGTTTACGTTTAACTGCCTGGTGTCCTTATCAATACGAGCTGTTGGGACCTTGAGTATAATGATCTCTTTATCGGCGTATTACAGACCGTCTTGGGAAATAAATCAGTCGTCGTAAACAAGCGGTCTACTCCACTGTTACACTGCACCTTGTAAAATGAACTCCTAATTAAGCTCCAGTTCTTATCTTCACAAGTAGAATTATGTTGTTTTTTTTCATTGCATTGTAAAGTAGCACCACAACCAATTATGGGCACAGCCATATGAGTCTCATTTCCTTTGCTAGTTCAAGTTGTTTTAGTTGATTGCAGTGCAAAAGGTAAAAATTAAATCAGAATATCGAGTTAGTAGGGAAACTTAAAGGCCCAGTGCAGTCTGTTTTCCTGTGTCTTGTATCATAGTGTACAATAGCTGATGAAACTAACACTTGAAAAGTGTGACATATTTGATCAGTGTTATTGATAGCTGTTTTCGGCTGGCCTGATGACATCACCAGGTGGTAAATAAGTTAATAGACCAATAACAAAGAGTTAAAAACCTCTCCGCCAATAACAGCTAATTTTCAGTTCAGATGCCTTCCCCTCCCCTTTCCAAATTAAATTGTATTGGTCACATACACATGTTTAGCAGATGTTATTGTGGGTGTAGCGAAATGCTTGTGTTTCTAGCTCCGACAGTGCAGTAATATCTAACAAGTAATATCTATCAATTCCCTACACATACCCAATACACACAAATCTAAGTAAAGGAATTTAATTAAGAATATATAAATATATGGACGAGCAATGTCAGAACGGCATAGACTAAGATACAGAAGAATAGTATAGAATACAGTATATACATATGAGATGAGTAATGCAAAATATGTAAACATGATTAAAGTGACTAGAGTTCGATTTATTAAAGTGGCCAGTGATTTCGAGTCTATGTTCATAGGTATCAGCCTCTAATGTGCTAGTGATGGCTATTTAACTGTCTGATGGCCTTGAGATATAAGCTGTTTTTCAGTCTTTCGGTCCCAGCTTTGATGCACACGTACTGACCTCGCCTTCTGGATGATAGCGGGGTGAAAAGGCAGAGGCTCGGGTCCTCGATGATCTTTGTGTTTCGTCATCGTGATTTGTCTAACCCTTTCAGACCCACTCAGACCACTCTGACAGTCTTAGCTAAGAGGGGGGGGAGGGGGGGGGGGGCTGTTTGCTATTATGTGTGACATCCTTCCCTCTGTTTAAGGTCATGAAACTTAATCGCTTGAGATGAAGTCCCATACTGTGTGGATACGATGACAGTCATGCTACATCCCGAATGGCACTCTTTTTCCTATATAGTGCACCACTTTTGAAGAGAGCCCTATGGGTCCTGGTCAAAAGTAGCGCACAACATAGGAAATAGGATGCTATTTGGGAAACAGCCTAGTAATGTACAACCGTCTGACTTTTCTACTTCATCGTCAGTAGACTAGAACTTCCATCACTAGAAACCCAAGTAGTGAAATTGTCCCAAAACCGAATTACATCACTCTCAATTGATTGAAAACTCAAAAAGAGGAGACAAAAAGCATAAAAGAAAGGAAGACTGCGACGATTAATGTCGCTCTCTGAAAAATCCACCTGTTCTCTCTGTTCCAATCAGAGTCGAAGCGGCTTCGAGCTGGGACACTTTCGCAATCCCGGCTCAGAAGCATTGTTGTATCTCATGGGTATTAACTTACAAAGCCCATTATGCTGTAGAAACAAAGGGAAATGCACGCAGAATGACAGAAAACGTTGCACATCCAGGCAGAGGCCTTAATCTCCCAAAGATATGCATCATCAGTACAAATCCCAACGTGTGCCAGGATTAAATTAATGTGAGCATGCAGCTGTGCACCATTAAAAAGAAATGCCACTGTCAAATGTGCCATTGTCATATCATAACTTCTTTACACTTACAGGGCGGATTCAGCGGTAAACAACCACGCTGACACACACACACACACACACACACACACACACACACAAAAACACTGGATGCATATAAATGCATGTGCACAATAGCACAAGGGTGCTTAAGCACAAACTCAAACACACCCACATATTATCATGCATGTACATATACAAAAGCAAAAAATAATATCAACAATATCAATGATCATGCACAACCACGCAATCACTTTCCAGGGTTCTAGACTAACCTTTTCCACTGGTGGCACTGGTGCTACCAAATTTCTCTGATGGCACTAGCACGATTTGGTCGCAGATACAGATATTGACCTGACCTGTGTCCATTTATAGCATATTTTATACAATCAATTTCACTTTGTTTTTACCTAACTACATAAGGGTAATTGTTCATTTGAATGCCAAATCTCTTGATAAACTGGGTGAATCAAGATGTAGCCTAGGCCTATTCACAATACAGGTGAATGCATATTCAATAGGAATGTGTGCATGCATTGAGTTATTGAGCTTGTTTCATGAAAAATATGTTTTCATTTCCCCCCCAGCAGCATCCTGTGACCTCCACATCTGGCTTATTCCTCTGCGGGATTGTCTGAGATCAGCCATACGGACAGCTGATGAGACTGTGGGATTGCACAACGTAATATTTTTTGCACAAATTGCTGTCGTCGTCATCACCAGGGTCTTGACCTGACTGTAGTTCAGTGTGCAAAACCTCACCTTTGATGGCCACTGGAGAAATGTGCTATTCACGGATGAATCCCAGTTTCAACTTTACTGGGTAGATGGCAGACAGCATGCATGGCGTCGTGTGGGAAAGTGGTTTACTGATGTCAACGTTGTGAACAGAGTGCCCCATGGTGGCTTTGGGGCTATGGTATGGGCAGGCATAAGCTACGGACAACGAACACAATTGCATTTTATCAATAGCAATTTGAATGCACAGAGATATCATGACGAGATCCTGAGGTCCATTGTAGTGCCCTTCATCCGCCACCGTGATAATGCACAGACCCATGTCTCAAGGATCTGTACACAATTCCTGGAAGCTGAAAATGTCCCAGTTCTTCAATGGCCTGCATACTCACCAGACATGTCACCCATTGAACCTGTTTGGGATGCTCTGAATAACTTTGTATATGACAGCGTGTTTCAGTTCCCGCCAATATCCAGCAACTTTGCACAGCCATTGAAGAGGAGTGGGTCAACATTCCACAGGCCACAATCAACAGCCTGATCAACTCTATTCTAAGAAGATGTGTTTGAGGAAAACGGTGGTCACACCAGATACTGACTGGTTTTCTAATCACACCCTGATCTGTTTCACCTGTCTTTGTGCTTGTCTCCACCCCCCTCCATTATCCACAGTGTATTTATACCCGTGTTCTCTGTTTGTCTGTTGCCAGTTTGTTTTGTTCGTCAAGCCAACCAGCATTTTCCCCCTTGCTCCTGTCTGTTTCTAGACCCTGACCCTGAGCCTACCTGCCATTTCTGTACCTTGTCACACCACCCTGGATTATTGACCTCTGCCTGCCCTGACCCTGAGACTGCCTGCCATTCTGTACCTTTTGGACTCTGATCTGGATTACTGACTTCTGCCTGCACTTGACCTGTCATTTTGCCTCCCCCTGTTCTAGTAATAAACCTTTGTTACTTCAACGTTGTCTGCATCTGGGTCTTCCCTGAAACGTAATAGTACGTACTGGCCATGACTGACCAAGCAGACTCAGACCAACACCACAATGCTGTCTCCCTGCAAGGAGCCACCATTGGAAGACACAAGGAGTTACATCAACGCCATAACGAGACAGATACAATATGGCGATCTGTATACATCTCTATGGCCAACAGGACAGAGAATGAGGAAGTGGATAGAATCTCGTTTCTTATGATTATCAGTCAAATGAACGAATATATAAAATAAATACTGATTACTATGTATAGTTTGTAAGACTATAAATGACCAACCACCCATCTTTGGAGTAGTTAGGTCTATTTCCATGTTTTTGAGAGGAGCTGGCTACTGTGGGAGACTTCCAGTAATTGTGCTAAACTAACAATATGCTAACTTCAATCATCTCCTAATTGCACGCAGAGAAATAAAATGTTGTCCATGTGTTTGTATGACTGTGGGTAAAATCTCAAAATCTTGCGGAATAATATTCACCATTCTTTCTGCCATGAGTCATTTACACTGAGTATACGAAACATTAAGAACACCTGCTCATTCCATGACAGACTGACCTGGTGAAAGCTATGATCCCTTATTGATGTCACTGTTAAATCCACTTCAATCAGTGTAAATGAAGGGGAGGAAACAGGCTAAAGAAGGATTTTAAAGCCTTGTGTATCAAGAATGGTACACCACCCAAAGGACATCCAGCCAACTTGGCAGAACTGTGGGAAGTATTGGAGTCAACAGGGGCCAGCATCCCAGTGGAACGTTTTCAACACCTTGGAGGGGGAGGGGGTGCAACTCAATATTAGGAAGGTTTTCCTAATGTTTAGTATACTCGGTGTATAAGTCATATTATAAACTGGGTGGTTCCAGCCCTGAATGCTGATTGGCTGACAACTGTGGTATATGAGAGCGTATACAATGGGTATGACAAAACATTTGTTTTTGCTGCTCTAATTACTTTAGTAACCAGTTTATAATACCAATAAGGCACCTCAGGGGTTTGTGGTATATGGCCAATATAACACGACAACGGCTGTATCCTGGCACGCCGCAATGTGTCGTGCATAAGAACAGCCCTTAGCCGTGGTATATTGGCTATATACCACACACCCTTGGGCCTTACTGCTTATTTATTTTTAAAACAATATCATGATGATACCTGCACACCGTCAAATGCTATTTGCAATCAATGCACATCAATGCACACACATTCTAGCCTTTTAGCCTTGCCACGGAGAATTGTTCAAATTAAATAAGATTAATGTGTCATAAATAACTCTCCAAAGTTGTAACGACACAGCTGTAATGGGCAGTAATAGAGTGAATATGTATATGATATTATGAATATAGTACCTCACATGGGACTCGTAATAAGACTAAGCAATTAGCCTCTTAAAATGTTTATCTGACTCCATAAAGATAATTAGCAATATGCAAGAGACTACAGTTGAACTATGTGCAATTAAGTATTATGCATTTAGCTGACTAAGATCAAGGAATGGTCATGAGAAGTGAATATCAAAGCAAGTATTATTTAATAACTTTGTCAAATGAACGGGGCAATACTGATATTAACAAAGCATTTTTCAAGGCATGTAGATTCTAAGGTTAACTTACAATATAAAGCATGAACAAAGAGATGCTTATTAGGCCAGAGGTCTAGAATCCTAAAAAATGGGAATTGATCATACTACCTTCCTCCATGAACTGGATACAGGATAAGAGAAAGAACAAAGGCATTTAATTCCATTTATAACATCTGAAGATGTACCTTTCAACCCAAGACCAAACATCATTGACCAATCAAACGATACCAAGTTTACAGTGCAACCTAACCACCAAGGCCCAATCTCCACAGGGTGTCACAGCATTAAAATGCTTGCGAGGGGGATGAGACCAGCGTAAATAAGACATAATTCCTAAGAGGACCACAGTAATTCAGAGGTCACCCTATACAGCTACAAGTAACCACAGAGATCATACATAGATATAGTTAGCATCAGAGTGATCCTCAGTGAACAAGTTTCAGATACAGTATCCATGTTTGGTATCTATAATATTATATAATTGATTATTATTACTCATTCAACAGTCAGTCATCTGGATACAGTAACAGAGATACATGTTTTCCCCCTCAGAGGGGGAGGGCTGACTCGTCCTAGGATATTGTCCATTGTCTCCTTGTGCTCCTGGACCATTTGCCAACTCCAGGTGTCAGAGAGCTCATCAATTGGGGAAGATCCTACGCAGCCAGACATTTAAATTTGAGTGTGGTCTAAAGAGAATGAATCTGGCTTAGCTGTACAACACTACACATAATACATGCATTACCTTCAGAAAGTATTCAGACCCCTTTAGTTTTTTTCACATTTTGTTATGTTAAAGCTTTATTCTAAAATGTATTACATTGTTTTATTTCCTCATAATTCTACACACAATAATGAAAGAAAACTGTTTTTTAGAAATTATTGCTAAATTATAAAACATAAAAATCCGGAAATATGAAATTTACTAAGATTCAGACCCTTTGCACTTTGTTGATGCACCTTTGGCAGCGATTACAGCATTGAGTCTTCTTGGGTATGATGCTTGGCACACCTGTGTTTGGGGAGTTTTTCCCATTCTTCACTGAAGATCCCCTCAAGCTCTGTCAGGTTGTATGGGAGCGTTGCTGCAGAGCTATTTTCAGGTCTCTACAGAGATGTTCGATCAGGTTCAAGTCCGGGCTCTGGCTAAGCCACTCAAGGACATTCATAGACTTGTCCCGAAGCCACTCCTGTGTTGTCTTGGCTGTGTGCTTAGGGTCATTGGCCTGATGGAAGATGAACCTTCGCCCCAGGCTGAGGTCCTAAGTGCTCTGGAGCAGGTCTTCATCAAGGATCTCTCTGTATTTTTCCCTAGATCCTGACAAGCTTCCCAGTCCATGCCGCTGAAAAACATCCCCACAGAATGATGCTGCCACCACCATACATCACGATAGGGATGGTGCTAGGTTTCTTTATTTTTTGCAAATGGATTAAAAGTTCAAAACAGAAATTAATTGTTTAAGTATTCAGACCCTTTGCTATGAGACTCGAAATTGAGCTCAGGTACAGCCTGTTTCCATTGATCATCCTTGAGATGTTTCTACAACTTGATTGGAGTCCACTTGTGGGTGGCAGGGTAGCCAAGTGGTTAGAGCATTGGACTAGTAACCGGAACCTGCAGGCCCAGACGGCATCCCCAGCCGCGCCCTCAGAGCATGCGCAGACCAGCTGGCTGGTGTGTTTACGGACATATTCAATCAATCCCTATCTCAGTCTGCTGTTCCCACATGCTTCAAGAGGGCCACCGTTGTTCCTGTTCCCAAGAAAGCTAAGGTAACTGAGCTAAACGACTACCGCCCCGTAGCACTCACTTCTGTCATCATGAAGTGCTTTGAGAGACTAGTCAAGGACCATATCACCTCCACCCTACCTGACACCCTAGACCCACTCCAATTTCCTTACCGCCCAAATAGGTCCACAGACGATGCAATCTCAACCACACTGCACACTGCCCTAACCCATCTGGACAAGAGGAATACCTATGTGAGAAAGCTGTTCATCGACTACAGCTCAGCATTCAACACCATAGTACCCTCCAAGCTCGTCATCAAGCTCGAGACCCTGGGTCTCGACCCCGCCCTGTGCAACTGGGTACTGGACTTCCTGACGGGCCGCCCCCAGGTGGTGAGGATAGGTAACAACATCTCCTCCCCGCTGATCCTCAACACTGGGGCCCCACAAGGGTGCGTTCTGAGCCCTCTCCTGTACTCCCTGTTCACCCACGACTGCGTGGCCACGCACGCCTCCAACTCAATCATCAAGTTTGTGGACGACACAACAGTGGTAGGCTTGATTACCAACAATGACGAGACGGCCTACAGGGAGGAGGTGAGGGCCCTCGGAGTGTGGTGTCAGGAAAATAACCTCACACTCAACGTCAACAAAACTAAGGAGATGATTGTGGACTTCAGGAAACAGCAGAGGGAACACCCCCCTATCCACATCGATGGAACAGTAGTGGAGAGAGTAGCAAATTTTAAGTTCCTCGGCATACACATCACAGACAAACTGAATTGGTCCACTCACACAGACAGCATCGTGAAGAAGGCGCAGCAGCGCCTCTTCAACCTCAGGAGGCTGAAGAAATTTGGCTTGTCACCAAAAGCACTCACAAACTTCTACAGATGCACAATCGAGAGCATCCTGGCGGGCTGTATCACCGCCTGGTACGGCAACTGCTCCGCCCTCAACCGTAAGGCTCTCCAGAGGGTAGTGAGGTCTGAACAACGCATCACCGGGGGCAAACTACCTACCCTCCGGGACACATACACCACCCAATGTTACAGGAAGGCCATAAAGATCATCAAGGACATCAACCACCCGAGCCACTGCCTGTTCACCCCGCTATCATCCAGAAGGCGAGGTCAGTACAGGTGCATCAAAGCTGGGACCTAGAGACTGAAAAACAGCTTCTATCTCAAGGCCATCAGACTGTTAAACAGCCACCACTAACATTGAGTGGCTGCTGCCAACACACTGACACTGACTCAACTCCAGCCACTTTAATAATGGGAATTGATGGAAAATGATGTAAATATATCACTAGCCACTTTAAACAATGCTACCTTATATAATGTTACTTACCCTACATTATTCATCTCATATGCATACATATATACTGTACTCTATCATCGACTGCATCCCTATGTAATAAATGTATCACTAGCCACTTTAACTATGCCACTTTGTTTACATACTCATCTCATATGTATATACTGTACTCGATACCATCTACTGTATCTTGCCTATGCTGCTCTGTACCATCACTCATTCATATATCCTTATGTACATATTCTTTATCCCCTTACACTGTGTATAAGACAGTAGTTTAGGAATTGTTAGTTAGATTACTTGTTGGTTATTACTGCATTGTTGGAACTAGAAGCACAAGCATTTTGCTACACTCGCATTAACATCTGCTAACCATGTGTATGTGACAAATAAAATTTGATTTGATTTATTGATTTGATTTGAAGGAAGGTTGCAAATTCAAAACCCCGAGCTGACAAGGTACAAATCTGTCGTTCTGCCCCTGAACAGGCAGTTAACCCACTGTTCCTAGGCCGTCATTGAAAATAAGAATTTGTTCTTAACTTACTTGCCTAGTAAAATTAAGGTAAAAGAAAAAAAAGAAAACATTCAATTGATTGGACATGATTTGAAAAGGCACACACCTGTCTATATAAGGTCCCACAGTTGACAGTACATGTCAGAGCAAACACCAAGCCATGAGATCGAAGGAATGGTCAGTAGAAGCTCTGAGACCGGATTGTGTCAAGGCACAGATCTGCGGAAGAATACTGAAACATTTCTGCAGCATTGAAGGTCCCCAAGAACACAGTTGACTCCATCATTCTTAAATGGAAGAAGTTTGGAATCACCAAGACTCTTCCTAGAGCTGGCCACCCGTTCAAACTAAGCAATCAGGGAAGAACGGCCTTGATCAGGGGGGTGACCAAAAACCCGATGGTCACTCTGACAGAGCGTCAGAGGTCCTCTGTGGAGATGGGAGAACCTTCCAGAAGGAGAACTACCTCTGCAGCACCTTTATGGTAGAGTGGCCAGACAGAAGCCATTCCTCAGTAAAAGGCTCATGACAGGCAGCTTGGAGTTTGCCAAAAGGCACCTAAAGGACCCAGACCATGAGAAACAAGATTCTCTGGTCTGATGAAACCAAGATTGAAATCTTTGGCCTGAATGTCAAGCAACACGTCTGGAGGAAACCTGGCACCATCCCTACGGTGCCAAGCTTGTAGCGTCATACCCAAGAAGACTCGAGGCTGCAATGCTGCCAAAAGTGCTTCAACAAAGTACTAAGTAAAGGGCCTGAATACCTATGTCAGTGTGATTTTTCAGTTTTTATTTTTTTAGAAATTAGCGACATTTCAAAAAAACTGTTTTTGCTTTATCAAATGGGGTATTGTGTGTAGATTGATAAATGATATAATCCATTTTAGAATAAGGCTGTAATGTAACAAAATTAGGAAAAAGTCAAGGGGTCTGGATACTTTCCGAATGCACTGTATATTGGTTTGAAGTATATGATCATATATTGCTTTTCTGTATGGAGTGGATCGGGTGGCTGAGGTCCTTGATGATCATCTTGGCCTTCCTGTACCACATGGTGCTGTAGATATCCTGGAGGGAAAACAGTGAGCTCTCTGCGGTTGTGGACGTTGCAATTGCCGTACCAGGAGAGAGCACACATTGGAGAGAGGAGATTGAGACAGTTTGACGGATTAAGGTAGAAACAGCTATTTAATTAGATCCTAAATGTACACTACTACTATTGAGAGAAAAAAATACAATAAAATGTATGCATTAGAGCGGTTATTTAATTTTATTCACGGTCTTCATCCATGATCGTCGGTTACACGGTTGTAACATTTCTACATGTCGTTTTGCATTATTCATGGATGTTAACTTCTGTGCAGCATGAGTGATTGGGGAGCTAAAATGATGCAGCCCAGATTCCCAGTGAGTGCAGTGGTTCCCCGGGAACTGCTAGAGCTAGCAATGAGTAAGTGGAGCAGGCACGGTATAGACGACGCAAGACACATTTGACAGAAGTACGGAAAGTACCAACATTTTTAGCACCGAACCGTTTTTCATGTTCTATTATCGAAAAAGTACTGAAGTTTCAGTATAACATGCAACACTGAACTAATGTCACTGGCAAAAAAAAATTCACTGGCACCCTAGCGACCAATAAAAAAATGGTTTTGCACTGCCAAGTCAAAGGGTCGCAAATTAGAATGTTTTGAAACCTGACTTTCACTACAACACACAGTTATACACCATGATAAGTAAATTCCATTTTGGTCATGACAGAGTACAAATCACACAAATCGCAGTAATTCTATGTGTAGATGCAGACAGGAACAAGGAAGTGTTGTGGTGTCTCTGTCGTAATGTGTGTTTTGTCCTATATTTTTTTATGTATTTTTCATCCCAGCCCCCGTCCCCGCAGAAGGCCTTTTACCTTCTGGAAGGCCGTCATTGTAAATAAGAATTTGTTCTTAACTGACTTGCCTAGTTAAATAAAGGTTCAATAAAAAAATAATATATACTGTATATATAAAAGTAAACTTCTGTTAAAATTTTGGAAATCTGTCCTCCCCATATTGTGCAGTACTTTTGACTAGGGCCCATATGACTCTAGTCAACACTCATTTTGGAGAGAACACCCGCAGCCCACCAGAGGCATTCCTTTTCAAAGCCATGTTGCACTGAGCAGCTTCCTAACCCTGTTCACTGTGCTACTCAGATGCTCTAGTTTACTTGCCTACCAGAGTTCTGGGGCTGAACAGAAGCATTCTGCGCTCGGTCCCACGCAGCAGGGCCCAGTCTGATTCAACCTCTTTCTTTTCTCTCTCCACTCTCTCCCACACCTCCGTCACAGTGGGTGGGGATAGAAAAACACACACGGACACTCCAAGTCTCTCGCTCTGTCCCTCCCTCTGTCTCTCGCTCCATTTCTATCTCTCACACGCAACACTCACTCTCTTTGATTCTCTTTCTATCCTTATCTCTCACACACACTCACTGGTTTTTCATACTTGTGCATGAACTACTGTAAATATAAAACCTGTAGCCATCTAATGTTGAGGTGATCAAATTCCTGTGTTGCCCATCTTGATTAGAGACATAGCAATCTGTATTGAAATATAATTTAAATGGTAGGCTCTCTTACTCTTCTGTGAACTGGCATAACTTGTAGCACATTACAACACATACAGGGGAAATCCAATAGTCTATGACGTTTAATCAAATCTTCATTGATACTGTATGTGCCTACGCTAAGCATATTTTGATAGGAAATTAAAAATATGAAGTTTTGCCTGAGACATTTGTGTTAACAGGTTGTAAGGCCTTGAGCTTGCACTGAATGGCTGCTGAGAGACATGCAAAAACATTGGCTAAAGTATCACAACACAAGCATCATCAAAAAACTGCAACTCAATGTGCTGTGGGGCTTTCTTTTCAAATAGACTTCTGAGATTGAATGGGGGAAAGCAATGTATTTGTGTAGGGCCAGAGCAGAGCTCCTCACAAATTGTGCTTTTGTCTAAACCTCCATATGTCATGACCATGACTCAATATGACACCTTAACGGTCATTAGGTAGAAAAACGATGGTCGGAGCTGGGCAGACCCTGGGCAGGGCAAATGTTGCCCGTTGTTACAGGAGACAAAAAGAACTCTCTTTCAGAGACAGAAAGAGAGGGAGACAGGGGAAAGGGAAAGTGATAGAAGGAACGAGAGAGACAAAGAGAGTGAGAGAGATAGAGGTATGAGGACCACGGGGGCTGTATAAAGATCTGATATACATTAAAGCTGTACGAGAGAGACTATTTCTAGCCTGAAAGCTGAAACATCACTATCTGCCGAGCTGGTCAACCTCACCGGACTTCAACATTGCCTTTTATAAATAGCAACATTGTACTGTGCAATCAATTGTGTAGTACTTCAAGAAATCCCTCAGGAATGAGTAATAATTCTATACTATCCATTACCCGTCTGAGTGGGGGACTTGGCAACTTTAGGTGGTGTGATCAAGTCTGTTAGTACGGCATTGATTGATTCTTGTCTGTAATCTGTGATGAGAGCCATTGATCATGTATCATGCCCTTAGAGCAAGCAGCAACGATCAGCTAGGCAAATAATAGCACAGACATAGAAAGAGAAATGCATTGTCTTACAGGAGAAAGGTTCCAAGCCAAGTCAGACAACAAAAAAACACCATGAGAGCTAGGTTCTGGTTCGTAGCGTTCTAGGCCAAGACGCTCCAAACACATCTCCCGAGAAGTTTCTATCTCCATCATCTTCAAAACACACCATGCATCATAGTCGTTGTCTCCCTAGTCTGCGATGAAAACTCGTAAAATTGGTCATTCTAAAGAGAGACTTCCTGCTGTATTTGCGGCGCAAACAGTGCTTCAGTGGTCAGGCCAGAGAGGACTTGAGTTGGAGATGGATGCGATTTGACCAGCAGCTACCCAGACAGTCTACATAGGCAACCAGAGGCCAAAGCAGGCGTGACTCTCGCTCCAGTGGCACAGCACTGGGCTAGCATTAGGCCCAAGGTCTCAGCCTAACAGCAAGCCTTCTACTTTATCTATCCACTATCTGATTCCAGGCAAACCCCAGGCTGAATGGACTGTATGACAACCTCAGAATGTGTGAATGAGTGAGTCTGTGCATACCTGGGGGTCCTATGAACAGACCACTAATGTTGAAATGGAATTTATGACCATCCCAGAATGTGCCACCAATGCATAATTCAGAAACTTAAAATGTGAAACTTTATGCAGTTTTGTACCAGGGGGGCTTATGAGGCTTTTCGATCTTCTGAAACTATGGTACTTGATTTTCATGTGCCTGAATCCTGAAATTGGAATGCAAACTTATCATTGCAATTTGCAATTGCTTTCCTAAGTAAAGCTAACAGGCCTTTGATTTATTAACTTACCCTGAAATTAGAATCATATCAAACAGATACCACATTTTAAAACAGCTATTTGCCAAATAACCACTTTTTATGACACTTAGACACCGGAACACTTCTGTCCTAAGCCTTCTTTATCATAAACTGTTGCAGATGAAAATACTAGCAAAGTGAGACAAGCAAAGCGTCAATTTTCAATCTGCTGCTTTCTCTGACAAATGCCAAATGTCCTCCACAAAAGCTAAATTGCTCTGGAAACACCCAGCTTGGTGATAATCATAGAAAATTCGCACGACATCCTATTGAAACGATCAGAATAAACACAATGGCAAAATCATGTTATTTTGTTGATGCTTTCAGCATCATTCTAGCACTTACAAGCACTTCAGAGAGATTCAGGTGGGTCTTGGCAAAATGGCCTAAGTGCTGCTATTACAAAGATGCAAAGTTGCCAGTTTGCGCCATTACATTCTTTCATTTACAATTATGTTTCTGACCATGAAAATTCAGCACATCTTACTAAACGACGGGGGCTAGCAATGTAAATGTAATATGACCATTATGTGTTTGATTTGGTTATATGTTAATAGCATAGACAACAATATGGACGTCAAAATGTTGATTTCAAAACATGCACATTTGAGGAATCACCCACAAATGATAGAAAATCTTTGAACGTATTGGATAGATACGAGCAAGCTGGTAATACTGCAGCTCCACCTTTACCTGTGATAGGTATATTGTTCTGCCTATCCAATCCTTCTAGAGCAACAAGTGCCTAGGGAACTGGGGGACTACAGGGGTTTTGTTAAAAGATTAAGGTTACAGTAAATGTCAGGGGGATGGCATGTCAGCTGTGCTCCTTTAGTCACACCCCATCTGTGTCACGATTCCTTTAAACAACCCGGAAGTGAAAGCCACCATAACGTCCTGGCAGATGAGCCTGGTTCCTAACGCCTCGATCACACCGATAGTGTTATTGAGCATAATGGCATCACCTGGATGTGTGTGTAACAAAAGTTCAACATTCACTTTCTGCTACCATGTCTGTCAATGCCTACAGTTTTACTCATACGTTCGATAACGCACTGCAACTGCTTTTGCAACGCAATGCTGCAAGACAAAACACAGCATTCCATTGGAAATGAATATACTTCCGGTGTACCAAAATGCAATGGCACTATCAGTGTGCTTGAGGCGTAAGGTTATAACCCAGAGAGCGTGAAGTATACGAGCCAATCACCCACTGGTCCCGGGCCAGAGACACTGGAGCAGGTGTGGAGCAGTGTGGAGTACTGAAGATGAACTAACCGATGCACGGAGCCCAGAACAACTAAATAACCTAATAGTCTCCACTCCAGTCATTAATCCTCTCTCGTTTGTAACCCGTCTGTCATCTTTACAACCCCAGCGGCTACATCAATCAGTCCCCCCCCCCTTTCCTTCCTTTCATCTCCCCCACCTCCCTCCTCCACTGGCTGAGGTTTATACCCATGATTGGTAAATGGTAATCAATGTCCCACAACGGTGGACTGCTTCATCGCAACAATTTATCCCAGGGTTGGGTGGGTGTCTAGGATCGGCAAGGAGGCTGCCCCCAGAGAAGCCAGATATGCATTCAGGGGAGGTACATAAATAAGAATAAATCAATAAGGGTTTCATTTGACCCTTGAAATGTACATACTACTTACAGCAGTCCTACGCTATAATAGAATATGACAGTGTCAGATGTAATAGACAACATCAATTTGTCTCGACTTGGGAGCCCATTGCTCGCAAATACTGTGTCGCATTATACACCACATTATGATGTCACCTGATTTATCCTCGTACAGTCACTACTGTTATTGGAAAGAATCTAATTTAATATCTAGATAATACCATGACAAGTGAGCTGTATACATTCTTCCCAGTGGCAACCCGTCATTCAGGGCAGGTGAGAGCCCCATCTGTTTTGAGACCCACCTGTTTAGCTTGTTGCCTGTTTTGCATGTTATTTTGGCATTAACACATGTCACATATCAGTTTGCAAACAGTGTAAAAAAAATGTTTGTTAATAAAGCCTGATACAAACATGGTCTCTTTTTTGCTTAATTGAGTAAGGCAGTTCCAAAATGCAGGTGTTTCAGCCTAGCTCAGGGCTTTCTTTGGTGATGGGGCAGCCAGCGCAAAATACGGAGCGCAGGGGTTGGTCATATTCTGTAATTGGCTTAGTGTTCTGTCACTAATAGGGACACTACATCACCGCAAAATCTACGGATAGAGCTCAAAAATCTATGGGTAGAGCCCCTTGGGTGCTGCCATAGAGTTACATTAGAAGTGCCCATCCAAGAAGGCTCAAGGTCATTGGCCACAGATAAAACACATTCAAATCTCATTATATCTACCTTATCTTTGATTGGACTGATTATGTCAACATCATACTTTCAAAAACGTAGCTAGCAAGCTAACAGTTATCATGAATCTAGTCGACAATATACTGGCAAATACTTTTCAATCCTTGTTTTACGAAGGCAAATTATTGCTCACCGGCCATAAACATGACACAAGTTGGAATAAAGAGATATGTATACTGTTGCTAAGAAAGTAATACTAAGTGTATGTTGTTTAGTACGCTGTTAGTAGCCCATGTGCCTCACCCTAATAATTTGGCCCCTTTCCTCTACATAATTTAGCCTACTGTTCTGACTTGGTGGTGCACATGTAGCCTATAGCCTGTGTCGTGTCTTTGACTATGCCGCATTAAGTGATATGACATGCTATTCTATAAAATCATTTCTCTGTAATTATTATTACCTGATTAACTTCTTGCGTCGAGCAATCCCGGATCCGGGATCCTATTTATAGCCTCAAGCTCATTAGCATAACGCAACGTTAACTATTCATGAAAATCGCAAATGAAATGAAATAAATATATTTGCTCTCAAGCTTAGACTTTTGTTAACAACACTGTCATCTCAGATTTTCAAAATATGCTTTTCAACCATAGCTAAACAAGCATTTGTGTAAGAGTATTGATAGCTAGCATAGCTATAAGCCTAGAATTCAGCCAGCAACATTTTCACAAAAACAAGAAAAGCATTCAAATAAAATCATTTACCTTTGAAGAACTTCAGATGTTTTCAATGAGGAGACTCTCAGTTAGATAGCAAATGTTCAGTTTTTCAAAAAATATTATTTGTGTAGGACAAATCGCTCCGTTTTGTTCACGTTTGGCTATGAAAAAAACCTGTATCCAGTTATAGCCTCAAGCTCATTAGCATAACGTAACGTTAACTATTTATGAAAATCGTAAATGAAATGAAATAAATATGCTATCTCTCAAGCTTAGCCTTTTCTTAACAACACTGTCATATCAGATTTTCAAAATATGCTTTTCAACCATAGCAAAACAAGCATTTGTGTAAGAGTATTGATAGCTAGCGTAGCATTTAGCATAGCATTTAGCGTAGCATTTAGCGTAGCATTTAGCGGGCAACATTTTCACAAAAACCAGAAAAGCATTCAAATAAAATCATTTACCTTTGAAGAACTTCGGATGTTTTCAATGAGGAGACTCTCAGTTAGATAGCAAATGTTCAGTTTTTCCTGAAAGATTCTTTGTGTAGGAGAAAAATGCTCCGTTTTGTACATCACTTTTGGCTACCAAAACGCCAAACTTTTTTCCAAATTAACTCCATAATATCGACTGAAACATGGCAAACGTTGTTTAGAATCAATCCTCAAGGTGTTTTTCACATATCTCTTCATTGATATATCGTTCGTGGAAGTCTGCATTCTTCTCTGAATTAAATGGAAAAATACTTGCAGCTGAGGTTTACGCACCAATTTCGACGCAGGACACCGGGCGGACACCTGGTAAATGTGGTCTCTTATGGTCAATCTTCCAATGATATGCCTACAAATATGTCACAATGCTGCAGACACCTTGGGGAAACGGCAGAAATTGTGGGCTCTCTCCTTGCGCATTCAAATATTTTGCTCATTTCCTGTTTTAAGTTTCATCTTGGTTTCGCCTGTAGCATCAGTTCTGTGGCACTCACAGATAATATCTTTGCAGTTTTGGAAACGTCAGAGTGTTTTCTTTCCAAAGCTGTCAATTATATGCATAGTTGAGCACCTTTTCATGACAAAATATCTTGTTTAAAACGGGAACGTTTTTTTATCCAAAAATGAAATACTGCCCCTAGAGTTCAAAGAGGTTAAGCTAATCATGTAAATGTAATTAACTAGAAAGTCGGGGCACCTCAAAATAATGTTTTTAGAGCTGTTATCTTCCGAATAACTCTTAATCTCTTGAAACTCTAGGGGCGCAATATCATTTTTGGATAAAAAGACGTGCCCGTTTTAAGCGCAATATTTTGTCACAAAAAGATGCTCGACTATGCATATAATTGATAGCTTTGGAAAGAAAACACTCTGAAGTTTCCAGAACTGCAAAGATATTCTCTGTGCGTGCCCTAGAACGTGAGCTACAGGCAAAACCAAGATGAAACGGCATCCAGGAGATCAGCAGGATTTTTGAGGCTCCGTTTTCCATTGTCTCCTTATATGGCTGTGAATGCGAGAGGAATGAGCCTGCCCTTTCTGTCGTTTCCCCAAGGTGTCTGCAGCATTGTGACGTATTTGTAGGCATATCATTGGAAGATTGACCATAAGAGACCACATTTACCAGGTGTCCGCCCAGTGTCCTGCGCCGAAATTGGTGCGCAAACCTCAGCTGCAAGTATTTTTCCATGGAATTCAGAGAAGAAAGCAGGCTTCCACGAACGATATATCAATGAAGAGATATGTGAAAAAACACCTTGAGAAGTGATTCCAAACAACGTTTGCCATGTTTCGGTCGATATTATGGAGTTAATTCGGAAAAAGTTTGACGTTGTTGGTGACTGAATTTTTGGTTCGTTTCGGTAGCCAAATGTGATGTACAAAACGGAGCGATTTCTCCTACACAAAGATTCTTTCAGGAAAAACTGAACATTTGCTATGTAACTGAGAGTCTCCTCATTGAAAACATCCGAAGCTCATCAAAGGTAAATGATTTTATTTATTTGGTTATCTGGTTTTTGTGAAAATGTTGCGTGCTAAATGCTACTCAAAATGCTAAGCTAGCTTAGCATACTCTTACACAAATTAGTGATTTGCTATGGTTCAAAAGCATATTTTGAAAATCTGAGATGACAGTGTTATTAAGAAAAGGCTAAGCTTGAGAGCAGGCGCATTATTTTCATTTTATTTGCGATTTTCAGAAATCGTTAACGTTACGTTATGCTAATGAGCTTGAGGCTATAACTGGATACAGGTTTTTTTCATAGCCAAACGTGAACAAAACGGAGCGATTTGTCCTACACAAATAATATTTTTTTGAAAAACTGAACATTTGCTATCTAACTGAGTCTCCTCATTGAAAACATCTGAAGTTCTTCAAAGGTAAATGATTTTATTTGAATGCTTTTCTTGTTTTTGTGAAAATGTTGCTGGCTGAATTCTAGGCTTATAGCTATGTTAGCAGTCAATACTCTTACACAAATGCTTGTTTAGCTATGGTTGAAAAGCATATTTTGAAAATCTGAGATGACAGTGTTGTTAACAAAAGTCTAAGCTTGAGAGCAAATATATTTATTTCATTTCATTTGCGATTTTCATGAATAGTTAATGTTGCGTTATGCTAATGAGCTTGAGGCTATAAATAGAATCCCGGATCCGGGATTGCGCGACGCAACAGGTTAAAGACCTGGTAATATTTTACCTCAATAGCAGTCAATATTTAAAAGTTGAAAGTTGTAAAATCTTGGTTATCTTCACGAACTCTGGCTAACAAGTTGAATCAGCAATACAAATTTTGGTTTAATTGCTTATTTACTAAATACCTAAATAATCACACAGAATTACATCTACACAGAACGGATCATACATTGAATACTAATTGTCATGAAGGAAAACGTCCTTAGCGGATGGAACAGATATAACGGCTGGTTACACAAAGAAAGGGGGTTGGGTTTTAGTGAAAGAGCGGGAAGACAGAGTAACAAATGACAAGCTATGCTATCGTAAATACAGTATCTTATGCATTCTAAATAACCACCCATTTGAAAAAGGAAAATGCAATAAATATTTACTCTGAGCTGCCCTTTGATAGATTGGTCGTAGATAGAAGGCTGGGTTGTCAAGTATGGATCTCTTGTCCTCTGAAGAATGTCTAGTGGTGATCTGGAGCGTGGTAGAATGGATACTCTGTCCGTCGTCTACAAGCCCACGTTTACAGCTGCGGGTGGCAGCTGTAAACTTGGGAGCTCAGCTGAGGTTAGCTTAGTTCTGTTGGTGATCTTGTCCTTTTAACGCAGGGACCGCAAGTCCTCACATCCTTGGAACAGAAAGTTACATTTTCATAAAGGGGATTGCTTATATAGGGTTGGGATAGAGGCCGTGTTTCATAGTATACAACCAATGTCTGTTCACATGGGCGGGGCCACTGAGTTGAGCATAGTTCACTCATGAAAACCAATTCTCTCATTTAGAAGCTAAAATTACATTTAAACATTTAAATTGCACAACAATTCCATGTGAATCTGATAACTAGAATGTGTAGACTTTCCAAGATACCGTTTATGTCGTCCTATCATCAGTTATAATGTCTCAGACAACAACGTATCTGGCATCATATTCATTAAGTACCAACGGATATTTTCAACTGGTTGGATTACCAAAATATGGTTCCGTTTCCCATCTTTTGATGTTACCAAAGGCTTTCCAGAGTCCCTCTCTAGAATAGAGAGTGAGAAAAAGGGAAAGGTATTTATGGGGGTCATAAACCTCCCCCAACAGGCCAACGTCATGACACCTGTTTAAGAGAAATGTAATCATTGAATATTGTAAGAGCTTTCATTGTCTGCTTATAAGCCCCCTTTATTTATCCGACGGTTCAGACTTTGGGTACATGGCGAATACTGTAAGAACGGCATGTTCTAAATTGCTGAACAAATAGTTATATTGACTACGTCCGTCCTAGCTCACTCATTAATGTCTTAATCAGAATTACGTATTGACTCTTATCCGTTCGTCGTCCCCTTATGACATAGTTTTTGTACATCTCAACTGTCAGTAGAAACCCCATTTGTTTAAGCAAGTAAGCCATATCAGCTGACTTGTTTTTTTTAAAGGCAGTTAATGAGGCTGAATTATGCAGGCCAGAAAAGGCTCCGCTGGTAACCAGGTGTAGCAGTGGTACAGATTCACTCCATGGTGCTAAAAATAATTTATACAAGCCCAAACAGTTTGTGGGCACCGTTTGTCACCATTACAGTGCAAATAATATATTGCTTAGTGTTGTGTTGTGCTCTTTAGTGGCTATGCTGGCATTCATCAAAATATTTTGGGGGGAGTTTGCCCACACCACGATTTACATGCTAAAATCGCCACTGATTCTTCCTACTTCCCAAGTTATCGGTATGTGATTCTATCAATTAAGAATCTTGGCAAACTATGTGCTTAGAATACTAATAGCTTTGAATAAGCAGACACAGCCTTAGGTAAACTTTGCAACACAGATTTGGGATAAACATGTATTGTTTACCATGAAGTAAACATGTGTTATTAGCATGCGGTAAACATGTATTGAAGTGAAAAGACCATTTCCGTACCCTACATGCATACACAGTGAAGCAATATCCATGTCCTCTTAATATAGAGCAATTCTAAAAAAAACACCCCTGCGTGCACCCTCGTCGTAAAGTGTTACCTATAGTTACTAAAACCCAGGCACGCAACATTCACATGCCCCCCCCTCCAACCCCAAACATTCTGAAATTATATTTTGTCCCCCCAGCTTTATCATTGGAATGTGACAAATCGAGGAAACAATGTGCTTTAGGACAATGTGGACTCCTCCGAGCGGTCGGGTAGGCTGTTTGGTGTAGAAGTTGACCGATTTAATTGGCATAGCCAATTAATTAGGGACGATTTCAAGTTTTCATATCAATCGGCAATCAACATTTTTGGACGCCGATTACATTGCACTCCACAAGGAGACTGCGTGGCAGGCTGACCACCTGTTACACAAGTGCAGCAAGGAGCAACGGTAAGGTGCTATCGAGCATTAAACGTATCTTATAAAAAACAATCAATCTTGACATAATCACCAGTTAACTACACATGGTTGATGATATTACTAGTTTAACTAGTTTGTCCTGCATTGCAAATAATCAATGAGGTGCCTGTTAATTTATCATCGAATCACAGCCTACTTTGCCAAACGGGTGATGATTTAAAAAGCACATTCTCAAAAAAGCACTGTCGTTGCACCAATGTACCTAACCATAAGCATCAATGCCTATCTTAAAAGCAAATCACAAGTGTATTTTTTAAACCTGCATATTTAGTTAAAATAAATGAATGTTAGCAGGCCATATTAACGAGGGAAAATGGCTCGTTGCGAACTGTGTGAAGACCATTTATTCCGAACAAAGACCATAATTAACTTGCCAGAATTGTACAGAATTATGACATAACATTGAAGGTTCTGCAATGAAACAGCAATATTTAGAGTTATGGATGCCACCCGTTCTATAAAATACGTAATACGTTACGTTTTCTAAATGATTGTTTCCGGATTTGACCATATTAACCTAAGGCCCGTATTTCTGTGTGTTTATAATATTATAATTAAGTCTATGATTTGATAGAGCAGTCTGACTGAGCGGTGGTAGAGAGCAGCAGACTCGTAAGCATTCATTCAAACAGCACTTTCCAGTGTGTGCCAGCAGCTCTTCGCAATGCTTGAAGCACAGCGTTGTTTATGACATCAAGCCTATCAACTCCCGAGATTAGGCTGGCAATACTATAGTGCCTATAAGAACATTCAATAGTCAAATGTATGTGAAATACAAATGGTATAGAGAGAAATAGTCCTATAGTTCCTATAATAACTACAACCTAACTTTTCCTAACTGGGAATATTGAAGACTCATGTTAAAAGGAACCACCAGCTTTCATATGTTCTCATGTTCTGAGCAAGGAACTTAAACGTTAGCTTTCTTACATGGCACATATTGCACTTTTACTTTCTCTATCACTGTTTTTGCATTATTTAAACCAAATTGAACAGGTTTCATTATTTATTTGAGACTAAATAGATTTTTATTTTTCTATTATATTAAGTTAAAATTAAAGTGTTCATGCAGTATCGTTGTTATTGTCATTATTACAAATGTAATGTAAAAATCGGCTGATTAATCGTATCGGTGTTGAAAAATCAGAATCGGTCGACCTCTAGTTTGGAGTGTTTATCCGAATGGATTAAAAATATATATAGTATTCAGACCCATTGACTTGATCCAAAATTTGTTACGTTGTAGCCTTATAAATTATAAAACTGCTTAAATTGTTTTTTCCCCTACACACAATATCCCATAATGGCAAAGCAAAAACTGTTTTTTAGACATTTTTGCGATTTAAAAAAACATAACATTTACATAAGTATTCAAACCCTTTACTCAGTACTTTGTTGAAGTGCCTTTGGCAGCGATTACAGCTTCGAGTCTTGTTGGGTATGACGCCAAGCTTGGCACAACTGTATTCGGGGAGTTTCTCCCATTCTTCTCTGCAGAACACCTTAAGCTCTGTTAGGTTGGATGGGGAGCGTTGCTGCACAGCTATTTTCAGGTCTCTCCAGAGATGTTAGATCGGGTTCAAGTCTAGGCTCTGGCTAGGCCACTCAAGGACATTCAGAGATTTGTCCCTTACTTTGTCTTGGCTGTGTGCTCGTTGTCCTGTTGGAAGGTGAACCTTCGCCCCAGTCGGAGGTACTGAGCGATCTGGAGCAGATTTTCATCAAGGATCTCTCTTTACTTTGCTCTCTTCATCTTTGCCTCGATCCTGACTAGTCCCGTAGTCCCAGCCATTGAAAATCATCCACACAGCATGAGGCTGCCACCACCATGCTTCACCATAGTGATGTTGCCAGGTATCCTCCAGACGTGATGCTTGGCATACAGGCCAAAGAGTTCAATCTTGGTTTCGTCAGACCAGAGAATCTTGTTTCTCATGGTCTGAGAGTCTTTAGGTGCCTTTTGGCAAACTCCAAGTGGGCTGTCATGTGTATTTTACTGAGGAGTGGCTTCTGTCTGGTCACTTTATCATAAAGGCCTGATTGGTGGAGTGTTGCAGAGATGGTTGACCTTCTGAAAGGATCTCCCATCTCCACAGAGGAACTCTGGAGCTCTGTCAGAGTGACCATCGGGTTCTTGGTCACCTCCCTGACCAAGGCTATTCTCCCACGATTGCTCAGTTTAGCCGGGCAGCCAGCTTTAGGAAAAGTCTTGGTGGTTCCAAACTTCTTCCATTTAAGAATGATGAAGGCCACTGTGTTCTTGGGGACCTTCAATGCAGAAGTATTTTGGTACCCTTCTGTGCATCGACACAGTCCTTTCTCGGCGCTCTGTGGACAACTACTTAGACCTCATGGCTTGGTTGTTGCTCTGATATGCACTGTCAACTGTGGGACCTTATATAGACAGGTGTGTGCCTTTCCAAATCATGTCCAATCAATTGAATTGTACACAGGTGGACTCCAATCAAGTTGTAGATACATCTAAAGGATGATCAATGGAAACGGGATGCACCTGAGCTCATTTCGAGTCTCATAGCAAATGGTCTGAATACTTACGTAAATAATGTATTTCTGTTTTTAATTTTTAATACAGTAAGCAACATTAAAAAAATTGTTTGCTTTGCTATGAAAAAAAAATTAAGGCTGTAATGTAACAAAATAGCGAAAAAGTCAAGGGGTCTGAATACTTTCCGAAGGCACTGTATATATGTCCCTCTCACTTCTAAAACCAAAGTTTCGCCCCTGCTAAAACCGATTCACCACCTAGGTCAATATGGGTTCAAGGTCGATCCCTATGTCATTTGAGAGTCTGCTGATTATTGTTGTGGATCAACATCTAATTGTATTAATACAGCCATTGATTGGATGGTGAGAGAAAGTTCTGGCTGAGTGGTAGCCTAAAAGTGAAAACTAGCAGCCCCCAAAAGCTCTCAAGGATTCAACTCAGACACCTCCAGCAAGGTCAGAAACTAATAGCCCGATTTTAAACGTACATAAACCCCCCTCCCTTCCCATCACAAATCAGACTCTAATACCTCTACATTGGTCCCTCTTATTGGAAGCAGGCTGTATTTCATTGGGAGAGTAAGGGCATAGGGGCCTATTCACGATCAATGGTAAGCTGTAAAATAAAGGTTTTGGTCAATGAAAGGTCAAGAACAATGCAAGATAATAAATAATTGGGCTGCACACACCAAGCAGCCAATACTTGACTTGCATCAGAAATAAGAGTCTGTGAAAACTAGTTGATACACATTTCGAGACAAATCAACATTTACCCCAAGGAAAATGCAAAACATTGCAAAGTAGGTCTTAAACATTATGAGTCTGAATGACCAGCTCTAAAATGGTTGACACAATAAATCTCCTTGCAACACAGTACTTTTCTGAAGGATATGTAAGCACATTCATGGAACAATGGAATTATGGTGTAGGCCTACAGATTATGAAAGGATTCAGGATTCAATCAATGCTTTCTTGATTGATTTCTAACTACCCAGAGTTATCCAGCATATGTTGGATGCACTTGGCAATAGAAAATACAAAATTGTATATAAAACTCGTAATTTATGACTGAGTAGGTCTATATAAAACATCATCTGATGTATGCTATAGAAGAGTAACATGGTAAACTATAAAATATTGTATAACTCATACAAATGGTCCCAGTTTTGGGTGAAATTTCAAACAAAGAAACGCAGATAGCAAATAACCGAGATGTATTGTTTTATATATCAAATATTCAATCACATTATAACTGGAGGTATACTCATACTACTACCACTACTACTACAGCTACTACTACTAATAATAATAATAATAATAATAATAAATTGTGAATATGCTGCTTTGACGGGTAGCCATGCAACCGGTAGCCTAATGCACACGTCCAATTTCCATGCACACAGGAGTCCGCGAATCAAGTGTCAACTCCACTCGTTTTCAGGATGTGAGAAAAATCGCCAACAAACAATTCCAATACAAAATAATTTCTAGACAATAACACATATGCTGTGAACTAACAGTCGCTCCATAAAGTGTGTATAATTTCGTTCTCTCCCTTTACCTAGCGCAAATAAAAATCTGCAGTGCATATCCTTATTGGGTTTGAAGTCGATAGGCTATCAATCTATACAATAATGTAATCGCATAGGCTACCGTAGGACTACTATGCAATAGTGATTTTGTCGCAATGCCCTAGCTCATTTCCCAAAGTAAAGTGGCATTTGAACTATTTTTTATTTTACTTTTATTCCCCGAAATCCATGCGCAATCATTGAGCTCGAGAACAAATAGCCTATACATATTGCGCAACACATTACGCTTTTTTATTTAAACATATACATATTTGGGAATATCTTCAGATATAATTATGTTTTAAACTAGCAGCGAACAAGTTCACTGTAAAACCGATGATTCAGATAATGTAGACCGAACATTATGCACGGTCAATATTTCACTTGAGATATCTATCCGCCTTCATCAGTGTAGCAAATAGCAACAAGTTCAGCCTTTGATTTAATTGAATCGTTAATAGCGCATAACTAATTAGAAGATATACATGATAACTTTCCAGGTCGGTTAACTCTGGTCGGTCGACATAGGAAACTCTCCAATTTAGAATTTTAGTTCGCCTCTTTTCCCTTGACTACGGAAAAGAGCTCGTACTGAAGTTGCTCTTGCAGACGGTTATAAATGTCCAAAATAAATGGAAAAGTAGACCAAACATTATGTTCCTACCTTTTTACGTGGGAAAATGTCGAAGCAGACTCGGGTAGCAAGTTGGGAGAGACTGTTCCTTTTTATCCGACTTGTGTTTTTCGAAAATATATGATCCCCTATGAGGAGCAGTCCTCGCAGGAGCAGCGCGGACAGTCTGAAGCGCTCTCTGCTCTTCCACCACGTTGGTATCTAAGTGCCCTTTTCGAGAGAACAGAAAAAAAGCCTCTTGCGGCGATGGAGAGAACTTGAAAATTAAAGTGAGAGAGGGGGAGAGAGTGTTAAAAGAGAAATGGTGAGAATAAGCCTTGTCGCATAAATAACGATTTATTTATGATGAGTAGGCTTTGATTGCCCATGGTGCATATAAACCTAGAACACTAAAGACAAAAAAGTAAAGTATTTGTCATTATTTGATCTTAGGGAATCACACAACTGAGAGGCATGGCTCGGAACCAGACACGTGTGGTGTCCTAGAAAAACATGCCCAAATTGGAGAGGCCAAATGATAGTTAGCTATCTAGAAGTTATCTTTCAGTGTAAGCGACAGCCCTGCTGGCTATACAAGTTCAAATCGGTGGTAAATGTGTGTTGCACTAATGGGGGAAACGAATTTATATAATACATGACAGTATGGACTCAAGCAGCTAGCTACATTTTAAACCCATACAGGAGAAACATAAACATAGTTACTGTTAACAATATGGGAAGTTTTTGTCAGAGATGATTGATGGGAGATTGAGCCAATGACTATCTGGACTTTCTCCCAAATTTCTATTGGTTTTGGGACTATCTCCTGACCTTACTATGAAATTAACAAAAGCCATTTTTGGGAGGAAGTGTCTGGTGCATGAAATTACATGATGAGTTACATTGCCAGTGACCTAAAGACTTAGATTCCTGTTCTAAGGCTTTAGCTCAGCACGGTCACACATGCTAAAGGTACATCTGCAAAGAGGGATGCAGTAAGGAGCAACTCAAACATTATTCCTGATATAGATAGTCACACAAAGGACAACTGTAAAAGCAGCAGAGACAATGGAGAGACCCTTGCAAGAATACTATCTTACAACAAAATAAGAGCCAATCAAATCATCAAATCAAATTGTATTTGTCACATGCAACTAATAGAACAAGTGTAGACTACCGTGAAATGCTTATTTACAGTGCAAGCCCTTTCCCAATAACGCAGAGTTAAAAAAGTAAGAAAAGATGAGCAAATAAAAAATATATACATTTTAATAAAGGATGTATTTACAAAATCCCAGTTTATTTCAACAACATTTTCAACATATTTTGTTTTTCAAAGAAATGAAACACATGTCAATGATCTGTAGATGACTAAGATTTCCTGTGATCCAAAAGTAAAATTACCTTTCTTTACCGTACTACTAGTGCCACCTCTCTTGCTGTTACTAGATCTTTAAATATTCTGGTTATTAGAAACGCTGACTAAGAAAATGTCTTGATTATTCTCAGTGAGGTGTTGAAAGAGTGCAGTGACGAGCGGTCCAGTCTGAGGCCAGGTAGGCACTTTCTATTGAGCCCCCATCCCCCGGATGTTTCTATTGAGCCCCCATCCCCCCCGATCGGCTGTTTACCAGTTTCGATTTCTGCCAGGCCCAGTTCATTGTATTTCTGCTTGATTTTCTCATATAAACTATCAGTCTAGTCACTGCTGTTCCAGTGCTTTCTTTGTGTCACTGATACCGGTATGACAGAAGTCCATATCCATCACCTTGTTCTGCAGGTCACGGAATAGCGTGTAAGTTTCATTGAAAATGCCATCATAGGCCATGGGCAAAAAGCAAAGACGCGGTCTCTAAATGGCTTGGTAACTGTTCATTTTTTTCAGCAAATGCATGTAATAGTTTCACATTCACTCATCGTTGCCACGAAATGCCAACTTCTGTTTACCTAGGTAGCATAAATGAGCATGTTTTTTGGGGAAAATGTCATTATTCTCTTTTACCGTTGCATTGTACTTACATACTGATGTTCAATGGCAGATCTATCTGTAAGAGCCATCTGGCTTTGGATGTGAGACAACGATTTCTAACACTTGTTGAGTGCAATAGGCAATTTGCTCAAGTCGCAGTAACCAGCTCTTGTCCACACGCTGTCGCTGGTGGAGAACAGCAGGCAGGGAGAGCAGGAGAGTTGGCTTCCAGCAGCGCAGCCACAGAGCCAGACTTTCTGTTGATACCACTCAGATTGAAATTATTATGTTCTTTTTTGCCCCTTCCTTTGATGTACAGTTGAAGTCGGAAGTTTACATACACCTTAGCCAAATGCATTTAAACTCAGTTTTTCACAATTCCTGACATTTAATCCGAGTAAAAATTCCCTCTCTTAGGTCAGTTAGGGTCACCTCTTTATTTTAAGAATGTGAAATGTTAGAATAATAGTAGAGGGTGATTTATTTCAGCGTTTATTTATTTCATCACATTCCCAGTGGTTCAGAAGTTAACATACACTCAATTAGTATTTGGTAGCATAGTCTTTAAATTGTTTAACTTGGGTCAAACGTTTCGGGTAGTCTTCCACAAGCTTCCCACAATAAGTTGGGTGAATTTTGGCCCATTCCTCCTGTAACTGAGTCAGGGTTGTAGGCCTCCTTGCACGCACATGCTTTTTCAGTTCTGCCCACAAATGGGATTGAGGTCAGGACTTTGTGATGGCCACTCCAATACCTTGACTTCGCTGTCCTTAAGCCATTTTACCACAACTTTGGAAGTATGCTTGGGGTCATTGTCCATTTGGAAGACCCATTTGCAACCAAGCTTTAACTTCCTGACTGATGTCTTGAGATGTTGCTTCAATATATCCATTTAATTTTCCTCCTCATTATGCCATCTATTTTGTGAAGTGCACCAGTCCCTCCTGCAGCAAAGCACCCCCACAAAATTATGCTGCCACCCCTGTGCTTCACAGGTTGGGATGGTGCTCTTCGGCTTGCAAGCATCCCCCTTTTCCTCCAAACATAACAATGGTTATTATGGCCAAACAGTTCTATTTTTGTTTCATCAGACCAGAGGACATTTCTCCCAAAAGTACTATCTTAATCCCCATGTGCAGTTGCAAACCGATGTCGGGCATTATTATGGCAGTTTTGGAGCAGGGGCTTCTTCCTTGCTGAGCGGAATTTCAGGATATGTCAATATAGGACTTGTTTTACTGTGGATATAGATACTTTTGTACCGGTTTCCTCCAGCATTTTCACAAGGTCCTTTGCTGTTGTTCTGGGATTGATTTACACTTTTCACACCAAAGTACATTCATCTCTAGGCGACAGAACGCTCCTCCTTCCTGAGCGGTATGATGGCTGTGTGGTCCCATGGTGTTTATACTTGCACACTATTGTTTGTACAGATGAACGTGGTAACTTCAGGCATTTGTAAATTGCTCCCAAGGATGAACCAGACTTGTGTAGGTTCACAATTTTTTTCTGAGGTCTTGACTGATTCCTTTTGATTTTCCCATGATGTCAAGAAAAGAGGCACTGAGTTTGAAGGTAGACCTTAAAATACATCCATAGGTACGACTCAAATGATGTCAATTAGCCTATCAGAAGCTTCTAAAGCCATGACATCATTATCTGAAATTTTCCAAGCTGTTTAAAGGCTCTGTCAACTTAGTGTATGTACACTTCTGACCCACTGGAATTGTGATAGAGTGCATTATACGTATACAATTGTCTGTAAACAATTCAAAAAGAAAGGAAGCACAATGTGATGAGATCTTGAAAGAGAAAGTAGACACATTCACTCTGATATTGAAACAAGACAAGCTAAGAAAATGTAGAGGAGATGAAGTAGACTATAGAGATGGCAAGGTCTTTGCCTGGAGAAAACCAACACACAAGAATTCAGAATTACATCTGCAGAGAAGGAAGCCTAGATCTGTTTCTTTCAACTTTACAAGCAGTGACGATGAGGATCACCCCAGACGCTCAGACGCCAGCTCCTCCCAATATTTTTTGGGATCAGGAAGAGGAGTCACGCAGGTTCCTCAACAAGAGAAGGAGAGGACGCAGAAGAGGCCAACACTGAGGGGGAGGAAGAAATCAAGACAACCACACGGAGCAGGAACAGAACAAGGCTGTGATCAACATTTCTGGAGAACCCCTTTCTGATGATTGCATAAGGGTATTATCTAAAGGACTAACGTTTGCCCCCACATATTCAACTAATGAATTTAATACAAAGTTTGACCTATTTCGTTTCTACAGGAATCTACATCTGAAGGCCTGGTACAAGCAAAACATCTCTCCAACTACACACACCAGTGTCTTAGGTCAGCCAGTTTCTGTTCCCTCAAATGCCACACTAAATACATTTGCCAAGAAAGTGAATTTTGATGTGGAGAATCTGTTTAAGGGTAAAATTGACTCCAACCAAACACAACGTAATCTTTCTAAGACAGAGCGGGATGCAGTTGAATCATTGTCCAAAAATGAACAGATTGTGGTTAAAAAAGCAGACAAAGGTGGTGCTACAGTAGTGTGGAGTAATGACAAATATGTGACAGAAGCCTACCGTCAATTAGACAATGATGAATTCTACCAGTCTCTTACCTTCAACCCTACGGAGGACCTAAAAACTGAATTGAAAGGGATCCTTTTAGTAGCACTTATCTTCCTCCTCTTTCTACTGTCTGTAAACAATTGTTGGAAAATTACTTGTGTCATGCACAAAGTAGATGTTGTAACCGACTTGGCTAAACTATAGTTTGTTAACAAGAAATTTGTGGAGTGGTTGAAAAACTAGTTTTAATGACTCCAACCTAAGTGTATGTAAACTTCCGACTTCAACTGTTGGTCCCTAAGATCAGGTATTGGTCTTCCATCCCTTATCCACTAGAAAATCCAACTGTTTCAGATGCAATATGTTAGCCATTCTGATCAGCTTACTTTAGCTTGCAGTAAAATTAATGTTACCGCCAAAAGCCAGGATGGGTAGTTCCAAGAGGTTATTAACATTGATTACTCAATTACATTTTCTCTTGAAAATGTGTTAATGTCCAACTCCCACATTACTGATCCAGTGTTGTCTTTTACATAGACTAAAATAGTCTTTGCAGCTTCTAACGACTCAAAACCCAAACTTTGAAAACATTTTACAACATGTTTTAATAATGTGCAAGCTATCAGAGTGGGGGGTTCCCTAACTACGCCATTAGCGGCAAAAAAACAGCAGAAATGGTAAAAAACACTCTCCAAAGTCAACCATCGAGAGCAGGCATTGTAAAGGTTCTCTCAACTTTAGCCCTTATGTATCGCCATCAGAGATTGGCATCGGTCAGGTACCACAATGCTCAGCAGAAGCACGTGCAAGAAATAGCTGATATGAAGGGAAAGGTAGAGTAAATCGAGCAACTAATGAGAAAAGTAGGAAGTGAAAACATTCTGCTAGTTTGAAAATGGAACAATTAAAATGAATTGCAAACACTTATGACGATGACAAACTCTTCAACAAAATTGTCTTCTACAGGAACAACTCCATTTAGCCAAAACTGAATACGAGGTAGTCCACTCCAACCTAGATAAATCTGTCAAGTTATCTACAAACAGGAGAGCTTAACTTGCATGCAGTTTTCATTAACTTTACTCAAAGCAATAATGTTCTAGCCGTAATGCTGCAGACCAAAGACAAATCAGTAAGTGAACACAATGACTAAGGTGGATGACAAATCAGCAGAACTCATTGAAGTCGCTGACCAAATTAATGATGAGAGAACTCAGGTGATGAAGATGGAAATATTAATTTCTAAGCAAGTGGAGGAAATCAAATCACGGAATCTCTCGCTCCGTACTCAAGACGTGCAAACCATGACAGATAAGTATGAGGCCGAACGGAGCAAGTGCGACACTCACGTGTCTAAAATCAATCATCTATGCGCCTAAGTGGACTCTGCTATGCAGCAGAATACCACCCTTAGGTACAATCTGGAGGAATTCCAGGACGGTCATGTGCTACAGGGTGACTACCCAACCGGAGCTCGGTACTCAAAGGCGTGAAGACGAAAGGAGGTTTCAGAATTTGCCTCCCTCATGTGTCCCTCAGTCTTCTCCTCTTTGCCATTTGGCACAGAGTAATATGGCGCCTCTTTGCAAACAAAGCCAAAGCTTGGCTTCTCCTCTTGGCCTTCCGGACCCAATTTCCCCACAGGATGAAGCCAACCCTCTTGGCACGGAATGCCTTGATAAACTTGTCAAAACCTTCTGCACCTTTGACGCTGTTCCAGGTCAGCCAAACGACACTGAGACGTTACTAGCAGACATAGAGAATGCCTTGGATGGCTACCAGGACACTGTCCACTGCATGTTTGTGTAGGCTATATGTGCCCGTGCATGTGTTTGTCATATCAAATCAAATTTTAATTGGTCACATACTGTACACATGGTTAGCAGATATTATTGTGAGCGCAGCGAAATGCTTGTGCTTCTAGTTCCGACATTGGAGAAATATCTCACAAGTAATATTTAACAATTCTACAACAAATGCCCAATACACACAAATCTGAGTAAAGGAATGGAATAAGAATATAAAATTATAAATATATGGATGAGCAATGACAGAGCAGCATAGGCTAAGATGCAATAAATAGTATAGAATACAGTACATATGAGATGAGTAATGCACAATATGTTAACATTATTAAACTAGCATTATTAAAGTGACTAGTGATCCATTTATTAAATTGGCCAATGATTTCATGTCTGTATGTAGGCAGCAGCCTCTCTGCGCTAGTGATGGCTGTTTGAAGGATAGCCCCCTATTTCAATTTTCGCCTAAATGACATACCCAAATCTAACTCTTTGAAAGTAAACACGTTGAAGTTTGTGGAAATGTGAATTGAATGTAGGAGAATATAACACAATAGATCTGGTAGAAGAAAATACAAAGAGAAAAAGAAATGGTATTTTTCTGCCATCATCTTTGAAATGCATGAAAAAGGTCATAGTTCTAGCCATCACTCTGGTTGTAATTCCGATAGAGTCCAGAAGATGGCAGCATTATATGTGAAAAGTTTCAGATGGATAACTTGTAGAATGACTGACCTACAAGACTTTTAGTGTGAAGTCCCCAGGAACATTTGGGCAAATCGTGAAGGAGACATTCGGCATTCATATTAAATTTTTCTGCAAGAATATCATCAAATCTGTATACTTGGACTTTGATTTGGCTTTCCAAGTATTAGTAGCCATATTATAAGTTCAACATTTGCCAAACAACCCGTTTTTATAGCTCTGAATATCCTTGGAATTTTGTCCAAAATGAAAAGACATGCTGTCGTACAAGGTTGGTACCTACATTTTATGATATACTGTACATGGTTTCTGTTCAAGTGATGGCCGCCCGCGTCATCGGCATGCCATGAAGGCGTCGCTCTCTGACCAAATATGGTGTCCTATAGGATATACTACACCCTAATTAAATAGTGAAGTCTTGTTACCTTCTAGGATCTCTGATGAATAGATATGAACGTGATTTGACTCGTTCAAACAAAGTTTAGGGTGAGATTTTCACAGATTCCTTTCTTTGCAAATTGAACGAGTAGAAATACAAAATCGATTGTGTGTGTTATATGGACCTTTTAGGATATGAAAAATGATTTTGTGTCATCTCTGGGACCCTTTGGGGAATAAATCAGAGCATGATTTCAGAATATAAGTACACATTTCACCTTCAGAGGTGAATTTATCAAACCTATCTCGTTGAAAAAAGTGTTGTGTTGTTAGGAGCTCTCCTCAAATAATAGGATGGCATTGTTTCGCAAGTAATAACTACTGTAAATTGGAAAGTACAGTTATATTAACAAGAATTTAAGCTTTCAGCTGTTATAAGACACTTATATGTACTGACCTGTTGTTTCTCTACAATCTGCGATTTTGACATAACACGCTGCATGGTCTTGAGATAGAAGCTTGTTTTTCAGTCTCTCGGTCTAAGCTTTGATGCACTTGTACTGAACGCCTTCTGGATGATAGTGGGGGAACAGGCAGTGGCTTAGGTGGTTGTTGTCCTTCATGATCTTTTTGGCCTTCGGTGTGCTGTAGGTGTCCTGGAGGGCAGTCATGGGTGAACAGGGGGTACCTGAGGGGGCTGAGCAACAGTGTTGAGGATCAGCGAAGTGGAGATGTTGTTTCCTACATTCACCACCTGGGGGCAGCCCGTGACCCAATTGCACAGGGCGGGGTTGAGACTGTAAGGGGCAGGGTCCCAAAGACCATCCGCATTATTGATTAAGGGGACCTAAATATTCATATGCTTGTCTCACTATTGTACTGTTGCTATGTGTCTGAACACTGCCACTATACTTTGCACAAGCTATCTATATTAGTCTTTGCGGTTAACCTCTGTGAACACTAGGGGCAGTATTTCATTTTTGGATAAAAAAACATTCCCGTTTTAAACAAGATATTTTGTCACGAAAAGATACTCGACTATGCATATAATTGACAGCTTTGGAAAGAAAACACTCTGACGTTTCCAAAACTGCAAAGACATTATCTGTGAGTGCCACATAACTGATGCTACAGGTGAAACCAAGAAGAAACTTCAAACAGGAAATGAGCAAAATATTTGAAGCGCTGTTTTCCAATGTCTCCTTATAATGGCTGTGAATGCGCAAGGAGAGAGCCCACAATTTCTGCCGTTTCCCCAAGGTGTCTGCAGCATTGTGACGTATTTGTAGGCATATCATTGGAAGATTGACCATAAGAGACCACATTTACCAGGTGTCCGCCCGGTGTCCTGCGTCGAAATTGGTGCGTAAACCTCAGCTGTAAGTATTTTTCCATTTAATTCAGAGAAGAAAGCAGACTTCCACGAACGATATATCAATGAAGAGATATGTGAAAAACACCTTGAGGATTGATTCTAAACAAAGTTTGTCATGTTTCAGTCGATATTATGGAGTTTATTTGGAAAAAAGTTAGGCGTTTTGGTGACTGAATTTTCTGTTTTTTTTGGTAGCCAAAAGTGATGTACAAAACGGAGCATTTTTCTCCTACACAAAGAATCTTTCAGGGAAAAACTGAACATTTGCTATCTAACTGAGAGTCTCCTCATTGAAAACATCCGAAGTTCTTCAAAGGTAAATGATTTTATTTGAATGCTTTTCTGGTTTTTGTGAAAATGTTGCCCGCTAAATGCTACGCTAGCTATCAATACTCTTACACAAATGCTTGTTTTGCTATGGTTGAAAAGCATATTTTGAAAATCTGAGATGACAGTGTTGTTAAGAAAAGGCTAAGCTTGAGAGATAGCATATTTATTTCATTTCATTTGCGATTTTCATAAATAGTTAACGTTACGTTATGCTAATGAGCTTGAGGCTATAACTGGATACAGGTTTTTTTCATAGCCAAACGTGAACAAAACGGAGCGATTTGTCCTACACAAATAATATTTTTTGAAAAACTGAACATTTGCTATCTAACTGAGAGTCTCCTCATTGAAAACATCTGAAGTTCTTCAACGGTAAATGATTTTATTTGAATGCTTTTCTTGTTTTTCTGAAAATGTTGCTGGCTGAATTCTAGGCTTATAGCTATGCTAGCTATCAATACTCTTACACAAATGCTTGTTTAGCTATGGTTGAAAAGCATATTTTGAAAATCTGAGATGACAGTGTTGTTAACAAAAGTCTAAGCTTGAAAGCAAATATATTTATTTCATTTCATTTGCGATTTTCATGAATAGTTAACGTTGCATTATGCTAATGAGCTTGAGGCTATAAATAGGATCCCGGATCCGGGATTGCTCGACGCAAGAAGTTAAGGCCTAGCTGTTGCGAGAGTGTGCTTGCAGGCTATGTGTGATTCAGACCGAAACTAGATAAAGAGAAGTAACCACTGTCTGGCTTTGACATTTTGATCTTGTGTGACAGTGGACAATGGTATTGAATTCAGAGAAGATACTGTACTAGGTTACCTTATAAGGTAACCTCAGCTTATTGCTGCATATATACATTGACGTAGGTGATCACACGTGTATAATCAGCTGCACCCTTTGGTTGGTTGCATAACTTACTCTGAAACATACATGTTGTGTTTCCATTGTCAACTTCTGTCTGCAATTGCGTTAATAAAGGTTTAATTTATGTACTTAAATTGTTATGGCTGCAATCCCGATATCGGGATAAGTGTCATCAACAACCACTGAATAGCATAGCACTACATACAATAAATATTACTATAAATATTTATATTCATGAAATCACAAGTGCAATATAGGAAAACACAGCTTAGCGTTTTGTTAATCCACCTGTCGTGTCAGATGTTGAAATTATGCTTTACAGAGAAAGCAAACCAAGCGTTTGTGTAAGTTTATCAATCGCACGATAAACATTAAGTACACTTAGCATCAGGTAGCTCGGTCACGAAAATCAGAAAAGCAATTAAATTAATCGTTTACCTTTAATGATCTTCAGATGTTTTCACTCACGAGACTCCCAGTTACACAACAAATGTTCCTTTTGTTCCATAAAAATTATTTTTAGATCCAAAATACCTCCGTTTGTTTGTAGCATTATGTTCAGAACACGACACACGCAGACGAAAATTCCAAATAGTTTCCATAATGTCTACAGAAACATGTCAAACGTTTTTTTAAATCATTCCTCAGGTTGTTTTTAAAATATATAATTGATATTATATCAACCGCAAATGTCTTTCACAGTAAGAGAGGGAAAAGCAATACCTAGCCAAACTCTGTTGCGCGAGCAAAACTCATGTGACCACTTGACGCGATCGTTGTGGCTCATTTTTCAAAACTAAAGGCCTGAAACTATGTCTGAAGACATGACACCTTGAAGAAGCGATAGGAAAAGGAATCTGGTTCATATCCCTTTAAATGGAGCAAAGGAAGGCTATGGAACATGGGAGTTTTCCACTTCCTGTTTTGATTTTCCTCAGGGTTTTGCCTGCAATATCAGTTCTGTTATACTCACAGACAATATTTTGACAGTTTTGGAATCTTTATAGTGTTTTCTATCCAATACTAATACTAATAGGCATATATTAGCAACTGAGACTGAGGAGCTGGCCATGGGCAACTTTTCATCCAAGCTACTCAATACTGCCCCTGCAGCCATAAAAAGTTAAAGAATATATTGCCTGACAAGGAACCTACCCCGACAAGACCCAGGCCTCAAGCTTAATGATGAGCTCGGAGGTTTTGGTGTTGAATGCTGAGCTAAAGTAAAGTAACAGCATTCTTACATAGGTATTCTTCTTGTCCAGATGGGATAGGGCAGTGTGCAGTATGATGGCGATAGCATCGTCTGTGGACCGATTTGGGCGGTAAGCAAATTGAAATGGGTCTAGGATGACAGGTAAGGTGGAGGTGATATGATCCTTGACCAGTCTCTCAAAGCACTTCATGATGACAGAAGTGAGTGCTACGGGGCGATAGTCATTTAGTTCAATTACCTTTGTATTCTTGGGTACAGGAACAATGTTTGCCATCTTGAAGCATGTGGGGACAGCAGACTGGGATAGGTACAGATTGAATATGTCCATAAACACACCAGCCAGCTGGTCTTCCCATGCTCTGAGGACGCGGCTAGAGATGCCGTCTGGGCCGGCAGCTTTGCGAGGGTTAAAACGTTTAAATGTCTTTCTCACCTCGGCCACAGAGAAGGAGAGCCCACAGTCCTTGTTAGCAGTCCGTGTTGGTGGCACTGTATTATCCTCAAAGCGGCAAAAAGGTCTTTATTTTGTCTGGAAGCAAGACGGCGGTGTCCGTGACGTGGCTGATTTTCCTTTTGTAGTTCGTGATTGTCTGTAGACCCTGCCACATACGTCTCGTGTCAAAGTGGAGCCGTTGAATTGCAACTCCACTTTGGCTCTATACATACATTTTGCTTCTTTGATTGCCTTGCGGAGGAAATAACTACACTGTTTGTATTCTGCCATATTCCCAGTCACCTTTCCATGGTGGTCCAAGTGGTGGTTCGAGCTTTCAGTTTTGCGGGAATGCCACCATCTATCCACGGTTTCTGGTTAGGCTAGGTTTAAATAGTCACAGTGGGTACAACATCTCTTATACATTTCCTTATAAACTGATTCACCAAATCAGTGTATACATCAATATTATTCTCTGAGGCTACCAGGAACATATCTCAGTCCACGTGATCAAAACAATCTTGAAGCATGGATTCGGATTGGTCAGACCAGCGTTGAATAGTCCTTAGCACACGTACTTCCTGTTTGAATTTCTGCTTATAGGAAGGGAGGAGTAAAATGGAGCCGTGATCAGATTTTTCAAAAAAAGAAGGCGTGGGAGTGCCTTGTATGCATCACAAAAGTTAGAGTAACTGGTCCAGTGTTTTATCTTGTTCTAAAATGTGCTTTGTTAAAATCCCCAGCTACAATAAATGCAGCCTCATGATATATGGTTTCCAGTTTGCATAAAGTCCAGTGAAGTTCCTTGAAGGCAATCGTGGTATCGTCTTGAGGGGGCTTATACACGGCTGTGAGAGTAACCGAAGAGAATTCTCTTGGGAGATAATACGGTCGCCATTTGATTGTGAGGAATTCTAGGTCAAGTGAACGAAAGGACTTGAGTTCCTGTGTGTTGCTACAATACACCATGAGTCTTTAATCATGAAACATACACCCCCACCCTTCTTCTTCCCGGAGAAATGTTTATTCGTGTCGGCGTGACGCACTACAATTCCAGGCGGCTGTACCGACTCTCTCGGAATATGACCGCATATCCCGAGAGAGCCATGTTTCCGTTAAACAGAGTATGTTACGATCCCTGATGTCTCTCTGGAAAGCAACTCTTGCCCTGATTTCGTCGACCTTGTTTTCTAGGGACTGGACATTAGCGAGTAATATTCTAGGAAGCGGTGGATTGTGTGCGCGCCTCCAAAGCCTGACCAGAAAACCGCTCCGTCTCCATTGGTGTTGTTTTGGGTTGGCCTCTGGAATCAGGTCAAATGCCCTGGGTGGTGCGGACAAAGGATCCGCTTCGGGTGTATCTACCATCATTATTTGATGGAATGGAAAGAGGAACAATAACCCAAAGGCCACCTGGTCACAAAGCATAAGAAAACATTGCTGTTTTGGCTGCTGGTTGCAGCACCGGTCCTCTGAAACCAATAACAAACGGTTAACAAAGTGAATTACTGTTCTATATAATGAGGATATCCTTTATTGCAGTTTTTGCCAAACTTTTATTCAGTTGAAAGGTTCTCGGGACATATTGAATGAGATTACTTCAACAAGAAATGCACACCATTGCTTTTGTCACAACCTGACCTGAGATATCTCTGTTTTCTTTATATTTTGGTTAGGTTAGGGTGTGACTAGGGTGGGTACGCTAGTTTTTGTATAGTCCCGGGGTTTTGTATGTCTATGGTGGCCTGATATGGTTCCCAATCAGAGGCAGCTTTTTATCGTTGTCTCTGATTGGTGATCATATTTAGGTAGCCATTTCCCTGTGGTGTTTGTGAGATCTTGACTATGTGTAGTTAGTTACCTGTCAGCACTATATTGTATAGCGTCACGTTTCTTTTGTTATTTTGTTTGGTGTTCATTCTTTTAATAAAGAGAATGTACGCATACCACTCTGCCACTTGGTCCGATCCTTTCAGCGAACGTGACAGCTTTTTGACAGAAAGCCAATAAAATGGAAATGTTATAGAGGTATCTGTGTGGGTTATTTAGCTCTATTTTTCATCTAATTTTATTTTCTCTACATTTTCCTTACAGCCTATTGTAATTAAGCTTTGAGTAACCTGTCAGAAAAATGCTTCAAATATTTAATCATGTGTTTATTTAATGGCAAGCAACCTACACTGTAAACAATGTCAGCACAAGTTCATCTTTTTTTGTTATACCTCTGCAGTTTTATTGCCTCAGTGACTTATTGCCACCTGCCTTTATTTAACTAGGCAAGTCAGTTAAGAAGAAATTCTTATTTACAATGATGGCCTAGGAACAGGGAGTTCCTAGTGCCCCTTATTCAGGGGCAGAACGACAGACTTTTACCTTGTCAGCTCAGGGATTTGATTTTGTTGTCTTAAAATGGATTCAATTGAGATTGTCATGGATCTACACACAATACCCCATAATGTCAAAGTGGAATTATGTTTTTTTACATTTTTACAAATTAATAAAGAATGAAAAGATGAAATATTTTGAGTCAATAAGTATTCAACCCTTTTGTTATGGAAAGCCTAAGTAAGTTAAGGAGTAAACATGTGCTTAACAAGTCACATAAGTTGCAATAATAGTATATGACATGCTTTTTAAATGACTACCCCATCTCTGTGCCCCACACATGCAGATAATTGTAAATTCCCTCAGTCAAACAGTACATTTCAAGCACAGATTCAACCAAAGACAAGGGAGGTGCTCCAATGGTAGGGAAAGAAGGGCACCTACTTGTAGATGTGAGAGAAAAAAATAAATGTAATATCCATTTGAGCATGGACAGTTATTAAATTACACTTTGGATGGTGTATCAATACACACAGTCACTACATAGATACAGGCGCCCTTCCTAAGAGGAAGGAAACCGCTCAGGGATTTCCAGCCAGGTCACCTGTGATACAAGTCAGTATTCAACATCCATTTCTGAGGACGTTGGGAGATGTGGAAACCTGCCACTAGGGGCAAACGTGAGTGTTGTTACCTTCAAGTAGTTTTCAGTTGTGGACGGGATGGCGGATGGGTGTAAGCATCTGCCTCTGATATAAAAGTGTGCCAGTTTGAAACCAGCCATAGAAAGATGATTGAGGTTTTTTTTAAGCCTATCCCGAACCTTAACTCTAAGTTTAATCCTTCGGAATTAATACCAAAACGTAACCTTAAACACTTATAAATTAAACTTTTGAGGAACGTATGAACATCGAATTCTGATGTGAGACAGAGCTAGTTGGGGATTTCACCAAGAGGCCAATGATGATTTTAAAAAGTTTGAGTTTAATGGCTGTGATAGAAGATAACTGAGGAAGGAGCAACTTTATATTTACTCCACAATACTACCATAAATGACATACACATTCCAAAACATCCATCCTGTTTGCAATAAGGCAAAAAATGTGGCAAAGAAATTAACTTTATGTCCTAAATACAAAGATTTTTATGTGTGTGACAAATTCAACACCACATCACTGAGTACCACACTTCATATTTTTAAGCATGGTGGTGGCTGCAGCTTGTTATGGGTGTACTTGTCATCTTCAAGGACAGGGTGTTTTATTAGGACAAAAATACATGGAATAGAGCTAAGCATAGGAAAAATACTGGGGGCAAACTTCAGTAGACTTTCCAACAGACACTAGGAGAAAAATTCACCTTTCATCAGAACAATTACCTAAAACCATCAGGTACCAAGGTAAGACCCATATGTGCAGACTGAGTGAAGTAACAATGTTCATAGTAACAGGGGCAGGCAAACGACAGCGGTTGATAATCCGGAGTCGAGGCCAAGGTACAGGATGGTAGGCAGGCTCAGGTCAGGCAGAGGTCGGTAATCCAGAGGTGGAGTGAAGGTACAGGACAGCAGGTAGGCTCAGGCAGAGTGGTCAGGCCGGCAGGGTACAGCGTCAGGATAGGCAAGGTTCAAAAACCAAGAGGACGAGAAAAAGCAGGAGCTGAGACACAAAACGTTGGTAGGCTTGAACGAACAAGATGAACTGACAACAGACAAACAGAAAACACAGCTATAAATACACGGGATAATGGGGAAGATAGGCGACACCCGGAGGGTGGTGAAGACAATCATAAAGACAGGTGAAACAGATCAGGGCGTGACAAAAACATGGCCAAATATACACTGAAGTTGATTACCAAGACGCCATTGAACGTTCCTGAGTGGCCTAGTTACAGTTTTGACATAAATCGTCTTGAAAATCTATTGTTTAGCTGTTAGAGACTTACCCAGAAATAATCACATCTGTAATCGCTGCCAAAGGTAATTTTAACATGTATTGACTCAGGGGGTTGAATACCTATCTAATCAAGATATATGTGTTTTTTTTCCATTCATAATTTTTTTTTTTTTAATATTTCCTCCACATTAGAGTATTTTGTGTAGATTGTTGACCAAAAATGTACAATTAAATCCATTTGAATCCCACTTTGCAACAACAGAATGTGGAAAAAGGCAAGGGGTGTGAATACTTTCTGAAAGCACTGTTGTCTGTCGGGTTAAATGTTTTTCTTGTTTATATGGTCACCTGTCCGGGGACTCCAGATGGAAATGAGCTGGTAGCTAAATCTGTTACAAAGCATCATTTATCAAGTGTACTGAGACTTATGCTTTTGTTGTACATTGTCCCTGTTCAAATCAACATAATAAAATAAAAACATAAGAATCAGACGAAAATAGCTTCACACTAATGAGGAACGTAGAGCAAAGGAAAAAGGCAATACAGTACAAACAATGTAATGATTGTAAAAAGGCTCTGCTTTTCATTACACAAAGACTACAATCTACCCCCAAATTATTTAGGAGATTAAATATGTACTACCTGCAACCCATAACAAAATGCTTTTGTGTTTTATTAGAAGAATATGTAAAATCTCCGCACACAAGTCAGTGGTCCTCTGTTACGCTTTGGTAGAGCATGGTGCTTGCAGTGCCAGGATAGTAGACTCAATTCCCAGGACTGCGCGTATGTCAAATTTATGCATGCATGAATGTAAGTCACTTTGGATAAAATCATCTGCTAAGTGGCATATATAATGAGGTTGAAACCACAATTTAATCAAAAATGGCCAATAGCTCCTAAGATATCCTAATTTGAGGGCAGAAAATAGTTTTTACCGATATTCAGATCAGACAAAACATGAATAAAAAGAGGACGACACCGTCCCAATAGTTCCACGGGCTACACGCACAGTTATCTACACATTGACAGACATCTGAAGTATCATCCTGTATCAGCCCTATCTCAGTGCACATCTTCCCTGTGAGTACAACACATCAGATATCCCTTCTATCTGGTAAACTTCCCCACAGCTAAACCACTGTCTATTCCGAGATGGGCTAGCAGTTCTAAAATGCCCACTGATAATCTTCACTGATTTGATCTTATCAGCCCTGAGGCAGTGGGATCCTTTCAAAGGGTTCCTTTGAGCTACAGTATATCGGAGGATTCTCTTCTGTTCTGTAGCTACAGCCCTTCAAAGCCATCATTTACCTAAACACTGAAACGCTGAAACGTCAAAACGTCCACTCCAGAGTTGAGGTTTTGAGGAAAGAAAATGCCACACAAGTACTCAGTGTCATGACTTCTGCCGAAGTCGTTGCCTCTCCTTGTTTGGGCGGTGCTCGGTGCTCGGCGTTCGACGTCACCGGTCTTCTAGCCATCATTGATCCATTTTTCATTTCCCATTGGTTTTGTCTTGTCTTCCCACACACCTGTTTTCAATCCCATTCATTACCTGTTGTGTATTTAACCCTCTGTTTCCCCTCATGTCTTTGTCAGAGATTGTTTATCGTCAGTGTAGTGTTTTTGTATAGGTGCACGTCGGGTCTTCGTACCCATATTTATTTATTAATTTGTCTATTTAATGTTATTGAGCATGTTACTTGGACTTAATTAAAAGACTCCATTTTACACTCCGTTTGACTCTCCTGCGCCTGACTTCCCTGCCACCTATACACATATGCCTGACACTAAGTATGAACAATTTCCTGTGCAGACCCTCAATTTTGTCATTTACCTAAACACTGAAATGAGGAAATTTGAGAAAAGAAAATGCCACACAAGTGCAAAGCATATAAGTGTGCCTGATTTGTTTCCTGGTCTATATTATGTGGTTGTAACATTTAGGGAAAGCAATGAGCGACTCCCCACTTGGCACATTGTAATTCATCAACATATTGTGATGTGGAAAATACATTGGATTTGAAAAAGACATCAACAAACTGTTATTTTGAGAGTGAAATTTCGACAGACATGTTGAATGTGTACCTTTTTAAAACCACATCAGATCTTCAACGTAATATCCACTATCAGGAAAACAAGAAGCTGGGCAGCACCTCTTACTGGATAATTGATCTATACAGCTACCCTTTGGTCTTCCATCCAAGGTTTTAACCAAGCCTAGCATTGCTTTGCTATTCTATTTGCCACTGACTATTACCAATGTGCTATTGGGAGAATGATTGTTGAGCGATCTCCACTTAAAACACTAAATAGATTCACTGTTGCCATCAATCATCCCAAAGGGTAGGTTTAATTAACAGATATAATGAAATGTGACCATACTTTAACACTCATATCATTAATGATATTATTTAGGTCTATTTACAGTGCCTTTGGAAAGTATTCAGACCCCTTTACCTTTTCCACATGTTGTCACGTTACAGCCTTATTCTAAAATTGATTCAAAAAATGTTCCTCATCAATCTACACACAATACCACATAATGACAAACCCAAAACAGTTTTTTATAAAAAAAAAAAATAATTACGCAAGTATTTACACCCTTTACTCAGTACTTTGTTAAAGCAACTTTGGCAGCGATTACAGCCTTGAGTCTTCTTGGGTATGACCTTTCAAGCTTGGCACAGCTGTATTTGGGGAGGTTCTCCTATTCTTCTCTACAGATTCCCTCAAGCTCTGTCGTCGCAGGTCTGTGAAGGTCTTCACAACTGCTGTAATAATCTGCGCGGAATCTCGAACGGCATTGATCACTTGCACCATGTACTTTTAAATGTAATGTCAACTGCAATCCAGGTCTTTTGGTTCTGCTATTAGAGGAAGCACAGTGATAACACATTAATCTATCGTTTAAAAATATCCGTAAAATATCCGACATTGTACTCCTATTTTAATTTTGCTGTGCTTTTAAATGGTTGAAAGCACAGTTAGACATTTAGGTGACAACTAAACAAAACATCTGCCATTGTTTCTCCACTGACATCTGGTTTTGCTTTTAGATGGTTGAAAGGATAGTGACACATTGGAAATTCAACTAACTTTTGGCTGTCTTTTGAGTGGGTGAATATAGGTTGTAATCTCATTGATCAACATCTCAACCAAATAGTACCCAATTATCCACGTTGAAATGTTGTGCTGTGCCCAGAGGGACATTTCCAAATGATCCAGGAGTATAGAAATAGACGTATTTAACACATGAATCTGTCTTTACTCCCTGTGAGACATTATAGAAGGAGGATCCCTATATTTTATTTTTAAGTGTTTCTTTTAGTCACATAATATAACCAGTCTGCTGCATTATATGGATTTGTTCCGGAAGATGGAAGCAACTTATTGCATCCCAGTGTCTATTTGGGAAGAAATGTAGAAAGGGTATGAATATATCATTTCGTACTCACAACAGGGTTCTACAAAGAAGGAATGCGAAGAAAACATTATGGGCCCTCGCCCTGCTCTTAACATAGTTTCATTACATTGTTTCTGTTGTTCTTTATGAGCATGAGGATATAGAAATGAGTAAATTGCATGCCACAGCAAAACCCTTTTCACTAATTGATGCTGACATGTTGCCACTGACAAAAGTCTGGAGATGACTATTTAAATTGGTTTACATAATGTAATGAATGAATGACGTGGGTCGTCATTGTTTTGTCAGTTTTTATGACTGTAGGGTCATAGTACTCATGAAGCTTGTACATTGTTGATGCCCAATGTCAAATTACAATGTGGATAAAGTGTGTAGGAGGCGCTAGTCAAGGGCTGGTAAGCACATTCCATCGAGGAGATGCCACAAAATAAGCCCCAAAGTGTTATCGGCTATTAAGGAAACGGGTTTGTGGCTTTGGAGGGATGGTAAAAGAGTAAAAGCAATCAAAGCTTTAAATAAAAAGGCATATTGAAAGTGTTTCATATGAGGGCAAAGTCATCTCCTGTAGCTACCGTTGATGCCAATTCCTGAATAATTACTCTAGCGCTCAATGGCATTGCTCTCCCATTGCAATAGCCTGTTTATCTGCTAATGCAACCCCCCCCCCCCCACACACACACACACACACTCCCAAGCAACTTCTCACATTGTAAGCCACGGGCCCTTGGGCCATGGTTGACAGAAGAATCTTGTAAATACTGTTACTGTGAAATAAAAGGTTACAATTGCTTTTAAATGTTACAAAGTTACAAAGGTCATGGAGACCATAATGTCCATAACACAGGCATACCAACTTAACAGTGTCGGTTTCAGGTGTTTATGGCATTTCTCCATAGACTTCCATCAATTTCTGCCCATCAACTATTGAGGGGGCTCGAGACTCTCAGGAGCGTCCACTGTGGTGAATTGCAAAGTGCGGAGGGCCGAGACTACAGCACTGGAGAAGTTTGACTTGACACAAGGTCACAGGGAGTGCTGATTGACGAGTCTGATTACTGACATTGCCACACAGGGCCAGGCTTTGGCAGAAGCTCCCAGTGCCGGGCGTTTCAACCGACAATCACTCATTCACAACATCGCCGCCACCCGACAAACTGACACAAGCAGACATCCTGATAGATCGACTGGGTCAAGAGATGGAGAGATTTTAAAAAAAATGTATGGTACCTCGTACTGAATAAACAGCAGCCAGGAGGAGATTCCCAAGTGGCCTATATGTATGCGGCAAAGTGGAAACATAATGGCTTGTGTACTGTGTGTGTTTTGGAATGTGTACAGCGGTAGAGGCTGGATTTGGGATATATGTGCTTTCTATAGCACATATTGACCTGAATTCTACAGAGGTAATGTATAGGCTTGGCTGACAGTATACATCATTTAGGTCCCCGAGGACTATTAAAGCAAAGCATTAGGGGTTAAAAAGACGTGCATTTTTCTATGATCCAAAGCAGCATTTTTACAGAAGATCAACCAATCAAATTCATTTTCAAGAAAAGTTCATGTTAAATACTGCAATCGGAGGGACAGATGTCGTACGTCTTATCTCATTGAGATGGTCTCTATATGGCACTGGACAGCGACGCACATGCCTAAGAGCATAATAAAGAAAGTTATTATACAAATCCGTTTCTATGCATTTCATGCCGCCAGAGCAATTATAATTCTATGATATGTGCAATGGAAAAGGATGGCGTGGCAATTTTCACACTCCACTTGGATCAAGTCATGCTTCAATATTACATGACATTTACAGTTAGAGCCCACTCCTGTTGGCGCCAATTCATATACAGTGGTGGTTTTTCCTGCTAGCCCTTTAAGGCAGTGAACACTATAGCGGTAAGCCTTTCCTTATATTCAATACCCTTCTCTTGGAAATATAAGTGGAGATGAGTGTATTATTGTAAGACAGAGGTTTAAGTTGACTGTGAGACATTTAAACTTTCTTAAACAGATAGTAGTAGTTCATTTCTGCAATGGATGTGTTATTATTTCAAACCCTTATCTACCTGGTCAAGGTGTGCCTCCCAAATGGAACTCTATTCCATATACAGTGCTTCGGAAAGTATTCAGACACCTTTATTTATTCCACAATTTGTTACGTTACAGCCTTATTCTAAAACGTATCTAATTGTTTCCCCCCGTCATCAATCTACACACAATACCCCATAATGACAAAGCAAAAACAGTTTTTTAGAAATTTTAACAAATGTCAACAAAAAAACAACAACGAAATATTACATTAGTATTCAAACCGTTGACTCAGTACTTTGTTGAAGCACCTTTGGCAGCGATTACAACCTTGAGTCTTCTTGGATATGACGCTACAAGCTTGGCACACTTGTATTTGGGAGTTTCCCCCATTCATCTCTGCAGATCCTCTCAAGCACAGTCAGGTTGGATGGGGAGCGTTGCTGCACACCTACAGTGCCTTGCGAAAGTATTCGGCCCCCTTGAACTTTGCAACCTTTTGCCACATTTCAGGCTTCAAACATAAAGATATAAAACTGTATTTTTTTGTGAAGAATCAACTACAAGTGGGACACAATCATGAAGTGGAACGACATTTATTGGATATTTCAAACTTTTTTAACAAATCAAAAACTAAAAAATTGGGCGTGCAAAATTATTCAGCCCCTTTACTTTCAGTGCAGCAAACTCTCTCCAGAAGTTCTGTGAGGATCTCTGAATGATCCAATGTTGACCTAAATGACTAATGATGATAAATACATTTCACCTGTGTGTAATCAAGTCTCCGTATAAATGCACCTGCACTGTGATAGTCTCAGAGGTCCGTTAAAAGCGCAGAGAGCATCATGAAGAACAAGGAACACACCGGGCAGGTCCGAGATACTGTTGTGAAGAAGTTTAAAGCCGGATTTGGATACAAAAAGATTTCCCAAGCTTTAAACATCCCAAGGAGCACTGTGCAAGCGATAATATTGAAATGGAAGGAGTATCAGACCACTGCAAATCTACCAAGACCTGGCCGTCCCTCTAAACTTTCAGCTCCTACAAGTAGAAGACTGATCAGAGATGCAGCCAAGAGGCCCATGATCACTCTGGATGAACTGCAGAGATCTACAGCTGAGGCGGGAGACTCTGTCCATAGGACAACAATCAGTCATATATTGCACAAATCTGGCCTTTATGGAAGAGTGGCAAGAAGAAAGCCATTTCTTAAAGATATCCATAAAAAGTGTCGTTTAAAGTTTGTCACAAGCCACACCAAACATGTGGAAGAAGGTGCTCTGGTCAGATGAAACCAAAATTGAACTTTTTGGCAACAATGCAAAACGTTATGTTTGGCGTAAAAGCAACACAGCTCATCACAATGAACACACCATCCCCACTGTCAAACATGGGGGTGGCAGCATCATGGTTTGGGCCTGCTTTTCTTCAGCAGGGACAGGGAAGATGGTTAAAATTGATGGGAAGATGGATGGAGCCAAATACAGGACCATTCTGGAAGAAAACATGATGGAGTCTGCAAAAGACCTGAGACAGGGACGGAGATTTGTCTTCCAACAAGACAATGATCCAAAACATAAAGCAAAATCTACAATGGAATGGACCACAAGGATGTCTGGCAAGAACAGACTCAATGAATGTCAGGGCAAAGAGATATTCATTGTCACCTCCACACAAACGCACCCCAGTTTACTTGGTATATATATTATGATGGGTGTGTGGTGTCTACGAGAAAGGAGATACATTGCAATTGAATCAAACACGCAAATCATTGATAAACACAATAGCTTATTCAAGACAGCTACACAAATTCACACTATTGCAAAACATGTTAAAGGCCCAGTGCAATCAAAATTAAGTTTTGTAACATTGTACACAGTGGGGACCTGTTAATTCCTGTTTTGAGCCCCATCTGTTGAGCAAAATAAAATAAAAAAAATGTATTTTATTCTGGCATTAATTCGTGTCACATAGCAGTTTGCAAACAATAATAAAAATAAATCCTTGAGTGAATAAAGCCATATACAAACATGTTCTCTTTCTTGAGTAACGCAGCTCCAAAATGTAGGTGTTTCAGCTTAGCTCAGTGCTTTCTGTGGTGGTTGGGCAGTCAGCAGAAAATAGAGCATAGGCATTGGTAATATTTTCTAGTTGTGCTGTGATTTGCTCAGTGTTCTGTCACTCATGGGGACATTACATCACCACATAAACTACAGGAAGAGCTAGGCAGTTCAAGCCCCCTTGGGCAGTGCCATAGATTTACAGCAGTTCCTGTCCAGATAAACTCAAGGTCATCGGCCACAAATAAAATGACGTCAAATCACATTATTTCTACCGTAGCTTTGATTGGACGGATCATGTCAACATAATACCTTCAAAGTCTTAGCTAGCAAGAATCATGTCAACTATCTACTGGCAAAATTAGAGATAAAATGTATCGGTGCTCAAGTCAGTAATCGCAAATTCAACAGTGAGTGGTTTGGAAGGAATCAGTGGCTAACTGCAAGCATCGCAAATCAATCATCATTATTATTCCCCTCCCTGCTATTCGGTGGAGATGGTGTGTGGTCCAAGTCCGGGTTCAAGGAATCTGTCTGAAAGGGTCTATTTTCCAAGCTTAAAATGATAAACATTTGCACGCAACACCACAGACCAGCAAAGGTTGAATACATTAGCCATGCTGTCAAACCAGCATGACTTCATCCAGAAAATGCCAGACTTTGATGACAAGGTTTTCCCACAAGAAGGACAGCTGAGCCACCTTCCTGTTCAAGTGAGCACAGCACAACAACGGTGAGTCACAAAATGTGTCTGGCATGCTGCTACATAAATGATGTATGCCAGGGAGACATGTATACTATTACACTAAGTGTTTGTTGTGTAGTAAGCTGTTAGTGGCCCATGTGTCTCACCCTAAGAATGTAGTCCCTCTCCGCCTCAGAAACCTGAAAAGCCTACTCTTCTGACTTGGTGGTGCACATGTAGCCTATAGCCTGTTTTAGAGAAGTGTCATCATTATATATTGTAAGAGCTTTCATTGTGTGCTTATATACCCATGTTATTTATCCTATGGTTCTGACTTGGTGTACAGGGAGAATACTGTAAGAATGGCCCTTGTTCTGAATTCTGTTGCTGTCCATTTCAAAAGTGCTGAACAGATCAGCATATTGACTACATTCGTCTTAGCTCGCTCAAATGTCTTTAATCGAAATTACTGCTTGCCTTATCCGCTCATCGTTCCCTCACATTGTTATATTGCGTATATACAGTGCCTTCGGATAGAATTCAGACCCCTTGACTTTTTCCACATTTTGTTACGTTATAGCCTTATTCTAAAATGGATTAAATACAAAACAATCCTCAGCAATCTACACACAATACCCCATAATTGTCACATCCTGATTTGTTTCTTTGTCTTTGTGCTTGTCTCGACCCCCTCCAGGTGTCGCCCATCTTCCTCATTTCCCCAGTGTATTTATACCTGTGTTCTCTGTTCGTCTGTTGCCAGTTCATTTTGTCTTGTCAGGTCTTACCAGCGTGTTTTCCCATCTCCCTGCTTTCTCAAGATCTGTTTCCTAGTTTCCATGGTTCTGACCATTCTGCCTGCCCTGACCCCAAGCCTGCTTGTCGTTTTGTACCTGCCTGACTCTGACCCCCAACTTGATTGGAGTCCACCTGTAGTAAATTCAATTGATTGGACATGATTCTGAAAGGCAAACACCTGTCTATATAAGGTCCCACAGTTGACAGTGCATGTCAGAGCATAAACCAACAACGGAATTGTCTGTAGAGCTCCGAGACAGAATTGTGTCGAGGCACAAATCTGGGGAAGGATTCCAAAAAATGTCTTTAGCATTGAAGGTTCCCAACAACACAGTGGCCTCCATCAATCTTAAATGGATGTTTGGAACCACCAAGATTCTTCCTAGAGCTGGCCACCCGGCCAAACTGAGCAATCGGGGTAGAAGGACCTTGGTCAGGGAGGTGACCAAGAACCCATCGGTCACTCTGACAGAGCTCCAGAGTTCCTCTGTGCAGATGGGAGAACCTTCCAGAAGGACAACTATCTCTGCAGCACTCCACCAATCAAGCCTTTATGGTAGAGTGGCCAGATGGAAGCCACTCCACAGTAAAAGGCACATTCCAGCCACTTGGCGCCTAAAGACTCTCCGACCATGAGAAAGAAGATTCACTGGTCTGATGAAAACAAGATTGAACTCTTTGGCCTGAATGCCAAGCGCCACGTCTAGAGGAAACCTGGCACCATCCCTATGGTGAAGCATGGTGGTGGCAGCATCGTGCTGTGGGGATGTTATCCAGCGGCAGGGACTTGGAGACGTGTCAGGATCAAAGCAAAGATGAACAGTGCAAAGTACAGAGAGATCCTTGACATAGACCTGCTCCAGAGCACTCAGGACATCAGATTGGGGCGAAGGTTCACATTCCAACAGGACAACAATCCTAAGCAAACAGCCAAGACAACGTAGGATTGCCTTCCGGACAAATTAGATTTCCACTGGACAAGGGGTTAGGTTGAGATCACCACATTATATAGGCCTATGTAAGTACTATTCATTTTTGGAAATAGTTTGAAGTGAATATCCACTTTTTCGTATACATAGCAAGATCTCTCCCCAACTTTGTGGAAGACTGCAATGGAGGCGGCATTGTGTGCTTTTGAAAATGGATGAATGTTTCAGTGAATAACTTTTTTCCAACATGTCTCTCTATACCTGCTCTGTGTCATCAGCCTCTCTCTTCTCTGCCTCCTTCCTCATGGCGCTGAATTTTGAAGATACATTTTATCTCTTTACACATCATCTCAATGCTTGATCACTCCTCGTCTTTGTACTGTCGAACACTGGCAGATCGGAACATTAATCTTTATCAAACACATAAATGGTTTACACGATATGAAAAAGCCTTTGACATCCTCAGGGTGCGAAAAAAGTTTAAGAGAGGATACTAAGAAATGGCACCCTATACAGTGCACTCCATTTGACCAGAGCCCTATGGTACCTAGTCAAAAGTAGTATAATATGTAGGGAGCCATTTAGGACACAGACCATGTATTGACTCTGAGCGAACACACACACATATCAACATGCGCAGTACAAGACAAGATACTTGGTTTGTTTTACTTTAACAACAAGCTACCTAGTTAGCTAATAAAAGTTTACAATAGTATTCCTATTCATATCTGGATCCTGGGACACAGTTAGTTAATGCTGAGACCACTGATATATGTCCCCGGAGCCTTGCTCCAACAAGGTGGTACAACATTGGTAAAGCAGCAAACCTAGCTTCTAGATAGACAACCTGGTCTACTATTGCCAGATACTAAGCACACTAAACAGTTAGCCCTTGTTGCTAGGGCCACAATTCTATAAGGCTCAGTTTTAGGACTATCAATTTCCAGAGTTTTCTACTACCAGCATCTCACATTTCACAGAGTGAATTTTACTTTATCCTTATTGAACTCGGCAAGTCAGTTAAGAAAAAATCTTATTTAGAATGACAGCCTAGTAAGTGGGTTAACTGCCTTGTTCAGGGGCAGAATGACAAAATTTTATCTTGTCAGCTTAGGGATTCGATCTAGCAACCTCTTGGTTACAGGCCCAATGCACTAACCACTATCCTACCTGCCTCCCCAAATAGTGGGCTCGTCCTACAATTAGTACGATCATGGCTCCAAAAAAAGACGAGGATCACATCTCCGCTGGGCAGGTACGTGAACTCTTGGAGAAGCAGAACATTTTCTATAAGGAAATGATACTTCAGCAGGAAAATAACTCTTAAAGCTTCGTACAAATGATCATGGAGTCTACCAACAAACGGCTGGACAACCTGGCTAAAGATGTACAAGACAATAAAACAAGCCTTCAGTTCACACATAAGGATGTGGATGTGTTAAAGACCACACAGGATACACTTTCCAGAAACTGTTCCTCTATGAGGAATGAAATCACCACAGTTAGGGAGGGCCTCCAGAACATGTCTGGGAAGGCTGATTACCTGGATAGACAATTGAGGAGAAATAATAATAGAAGGTATCCAGGAGAGCCAAATTGAGACATGGGCGGAATCAGAGGACAAAGTTTGAAAGCTGTTATCTGAGGAACTACAATTGGATCAAAAGGTTGGGCTGGAACGTGCTCACCAGTCTGGGGGCACTGGTGGTGCCAATGGAATCAGACCCAGGTCAATTATAGTGAAATTCCTCAGGTTCAAGGATAAGCATGCAGTCCTTGAAAAAGCCAAACGTCTTAGAGTCCTTCATCTTCATCAATGAGGATTTCTCAGATGCAGTCCGTCAAAGAAGAAAGGAACAAATACCAGCTCTGAAGGCTGCAAGAGAACGAGGTGACATAACATATCTGAGGTATGGCAAACTGATTGTTCACCCTCCCTTCCAAGGAGTTAGGAGGAGTGACAGACACAAGTAATTCCAGCCCCCCCCCCCCCCACACACACACACACTGACTGAGTTCTCTCTCTCAGATCCCAACTGCTGATTCATGTTTGGACACAAATACTGTAAATCTATCAAATAAAGGTCTGTTAATTGCTCACTTGAATATATGTAGTTTAAGGAACACAATTTATGAAATTTGCTGTCTAGTGGAGTCAAACAATATTAATGTACTGGCAATACCAGCGACTCACTTGGGCTCTTCTTTTGAGGACGCTGAGATCTCTATACATGGATACAATTTGTTCAGGCAGGACAGGAATAGATATGGGGGTGAGGTTGCAGTTTATATCCAGCAAAACAGCGTAAGAACTTAATGTTGAATGGATTAGAGGCGCTATGGGTACAGGTGCAATTACCACAATTGAAACCCATACTACAGTAGTTGGTTGCTGCTCTTAGACCACCTAGTGCTGATGTGAAATGTTGGATGAGGTATCTGATGAAAATAGGGAAGTATATTTTTTGGGAGATATGAATATTGATTTTTTTTAACAACTGTCTAATGAGAAAGAAACGTATTTCTGTTGCCAAAGTATGTAACCTGACCCAAGTTATGACATTACCAACCAGAACGTTCACCAATAGGTCCGGTATCACAACATCAACTTGTATCAATCACATTTTTGCTAACATGACTGAACATTGTTCGAAAGATGTGTCAGTGGCACTCTGTTTGATAAGCAAAGTTATTGTAAGTTAAGAGATCTTGTGATCAAGCTAATCAAAGGTAAGAAGAAGGGATTCCATCAGCGCAAAATTGATGAAGTAAAGTGTGATGGGAAAAAACTGTGGAGAACATTGAATTCTATTATGGGTAGTATTTGAACAGAGGGTATATTTACTACAAAACCACACGACATCGCAAACTACTTTAATTCATATTTTACAGGCGAAGTGGACAAGTTGATGAATGCTATGATTCCAACTGATGGCCCCATACCCTTATAGAATATTGCATCATGAAGGAGAGGCATTGCATGTTCGAATTTCATCAAGTAGAAAGGGAAAAGGTACAAAGGATGCTGTAGTCCCTTTCGGATGACAAGTCACCTGGTACAGATCATCTTGATGCCAAATTTCTTAGAATTATAGCTAACCACATATCTACCCCAATCTCTCATATTTTTAATAAGTGATTGATGTATAGATGTGTGTCCAGAAGTCTGGAAAGAATCCAAGGTTATTCCACTACCTAAGGATAAAATAATCTGCATTCACTGGTCCTAATAGTCGTCCTATAAGCTTGCTGCCTGTGTTAAGTAAATTATTGGAAAATTTGTATCTATACAAATCAAGGATTATTTGTCATGTAATGGCTCTGATAACCAGTTTCCAGCATGCATACAAAGAAGGGCATTCTACGAGTATGGCCTTAGCACAAATGACAGATGATTGGTTAAAGAGTATGGATGACAGGAAGTTAGTTGGCGCAGAGTTGCTAGATTTCGGTGCTGCTTTTGATGTAGTTGATCATGAACTGTTACTAGTTAAACTCAAATGTTATGGTTTTAGGTCTACAGCTCTATCGTGGATGGAAAGCTATCTATCCAGGAGAAGGCAAAAAGTGTTATTTAATAGTAGCTTTTCAAACAGTGAATATATACACTATGTGTTCCTCAATGAAGTTGCCTTAGGTCCACGTCTCTACTCTATCTTTAATAATGATTTACCTTCAATAATGAACCAAGCAAGAGATGTCATGTAGGCCGATGACTACAATGTATAGCACAGCATCAGAATGTAATGAGCTAACAGATGTACTGAGCAGTGAACTAAGAATGGTGTCTGATTGGGTTGATATGAAAAGATTGGTGTTGAACATTTCTAAAATGAAATGTATTGTATTTGGTTCAAGATATATGCTTGCTGATGATTCCCAATTGAAAAAGTTGATGAATAGAACGCATGTAGAGCAAGTGAAAAAAACGAAACAAGTCGGTGTCTAGTTGGACTCAGCTTTATCATGGTCAGAACACAAAGATAATATTGGTAGATGGGTAAGGGAATTGCTGTTACATGAAAATGTTCAAAGTATGTAACACCTAGCACTCTGCATCAGGTGATTCATTCCCTGGTTATATCACACTTAGAGTACTGTCCAGTTATATGGTAATGTGCAGCAAAGAAAGATATGAAAAGCTCAAAATCGCTCAAAACAGGGCTGCCAGATTAGCTCTTCATTGTTCTATCTGTATGAATATTATCCAAATGCATCAGACTCTCTCATGGCTTCACGTTAAAAACAAATTACTGTCCAGTCTTTACATTTTATTTAGGAATGTTATATATTTTTTTTAAAACACAGAATTTTTCAAGCCAGTAAGTACATACTAGCAACACATAACCAGACAGACAAATTAAGGGCAGCTAAAACAACCCAAGCCAAGGACAAATCGCCTTAAATCTACAGTTTTATATAGAACCATAGCTAAATGGAACTCTTTACCAATCTATATTTCTCAGTCAAAAAGTAAATCCACCTTCAAGAAAAATGTTCAATAACATCTGATGTGATATACCATATGACTGGATAGGAAATAGAAAGCATCAACTGAATGTTAAATGTGTTTCCTGTCACGTATTTTAATAGCCTGTTTTGTCTACTTGTTGAATGTTTGAAGTCTTGATTTGTGGTTGTTCTGTCAGGATTTGGCCAGGGTTGTTCCGGTTTTTGGTCACTAGATGCCCCCATTGTGCTTTTTGACTTTTTGCTTTCCCTTGATCCCCATTATTATTTGCACCTGTGCCTCGTTTGCCCTGATTGTATTTAAACCCTTAGTTTCCCTCAGTTCTTTGCTCTGTGTTTGTATGTTAGCACCCAGCCCTAGTATTCTGTGTACTCTTGTTGATCCTTGTGGAATTCTGTTTTTTGTTCTTGTTTATTTATTTTTGAGTATATTTTGAGGCTTTTTATGCTTTACCTACCACCTTGTGGATTTACCTTTTTGTCTTGGAGGATTACCTTGTGGATTACCTTGTTCTTGTGGAATTCCTTTTGAGGTTGTGGAGTTACATGTTTTCCTGAAGGACTTCACTTTTTACTTTATTAAATACACCGTCTCAAGTACTGCTGTGTCTGCCTCATCTCCTGGGTTCTTCTGACTATTCGTGGCTCAGTTGGTTAAGTGACTGTTTCTCACTCCGGAGACCCGGGTTCGTAACCGGGTCCTGACATGTTCGCAATGTCTTGTTAATTGTTGTTGTACCCCAGGAAGATTAGCTAGTGTTACTGCGTTAGCTAATGGGGATCCTAATAAGAAATTACAAGTATAATCAGGGAGTTTGTCCCTCATCATGCATACAGAAACGAATATGTATTAAGTGTATTCATTGAAATACACATTTGTATGTGTTTTTCCCCATATTGGCAATCAGAAAACAATGCCTCATGCAAATTAACCTTGAAAGTGAGAAAAAGTGTAGATTACTTTCACGAGATAAACAACGACGACAACAGCAGCAATCAAGCAGCTTAATTTTTTTGCACATGTAAAAATGACTTGACTCCTTAGCCAGAGTCATATTTTTTAAGAACATTAATTCTGCTGACTGATTTGCTTTTGTAATAGCCTAATAGTATTCCACTGGCCTGCTCATTCAACTGTAACTGATTAAGATTTTTAAAATATTGATTGAGAGGCCTACATTGCTCCACAATGTAATAGAGATTTCATTTTGTTTCATTTTTCAATTTCTGCTGCTGTCATGGATAAGAAAATATGAAAGACGGGATTAATAATGACTGAATATTTTTTATTTGAGCCCTGAAGCACAAGGTATAATCGTATGGTCCCAAATAGTTGAGTAGAACAAAGTAAATGATAGGGCTTTAGCTAAGCTTCTTAGGGCTAGGCCCCTTTTTTTCTCAATTTCCGCCTGAATGACATGCCCAAAGTAAACTGCCTGTTGCTCAGGCCCTGAAGCCAGGATATGCATAACATTGGTACCATTGGAAAGAAAACACTTTGAAGTTTGTAGGAGAATATAACACAATCGATATGGTAGGCTAAATCCTAGCAGCAATATCGCTTATACCCTATTCTGAAGAAGAACCTAATGCCTTGTTAGAAATGTGATGTCCATTTGTCTCAAACAGAATTGGCACCTTAATCTATTTTACTCAGTATCTGAGACAGAGAAACGGAGAGAGGGAGCCATTCAAAACAAATCTTCGCTAGTTTATCATTCCCACTCAAGGCTGAATCAACACACAGCCACAGAAGATGTTACATGGCATATGGGCATTTCCATCAAAAAGGACGCATGAGCACCAACATGTGACGTTCATACGACCATATCAAATTGTGTGTCAAATAAAACCTAAGAGTCTATATTTTGGAGAAATGAAGAAATGAAGGCATAGATACATTTTTCCATCATAAAAGTGAAGATAAGCAGATGGAAAAGGGGTCTTAAAAAACATCTACCAGAAATAGTCTTAAAAGGTATAAGAAATATATCAAAACACAATAATGTTGATGTAAAGACCCGTGGCAACTAATATGAACAAATATATTTTGTTTTTGAAAAATTGTTTACCTTCTGTAAGTTGAAGAAATATTGCCTTGTGCCTTCTAATTCTGTTACCAAAAACACACATATCTTTAAGATATTTTCCACATTTCTCTCCCTCATGAGGAGAGAGGATAATGAAAGTTCACAGAAGTAACAAGTAATGGTAGACCCAGGAATTAGTTAAGGATTTTAGGGATATCAATTTTGATAATGAATTAGTAACAGAATTTCCCAAAAAACAGCAATGGAATTACTGCAACTGAATTGTCTACAATGAGAAATCATAATAGTCACAAACAACAGTTGGGTCCCTTGCTATTATCTTCCCTTCCACTGGAATACTTATTTTCAGCTCATAACGGTTTTCTTTGTATTTCTGTTGGTGGTCAAACCAAGAGTATTATAATTGTCTGAGTCTGCACAACCCCTGTCTCTGCTCTCTCTTTCACTCTCTAGTTAATGTCACCTCTCCCAGCTCTCACTGACACCTACCCATGAGCCAGCTCTCTTTCCATTTACTGTTACCAGCATCCTCAACCACTGAGCATCGATTGTCACCGGACATCCATGGATGTTGAAAAGTAGTTCAAATTTGGTCATTCCACCCTGGCCTTTTTTATTATTTTTTTATTTAACCTTTATTTAACTAGGCAAGTCCGTTAAAGAACAAGTACTTATTTTACTATGACGGCTTACCCCGGCCAAACCCTCCCCTAACCCGTACGACGCTGGGCCAATTGTGCGCCACCCTATGGGACTCCCGATCATGGCCGATTGTGATACAGGCCGGCACTGAAATGCAGTGCCTTAGACTACTGCGCCACTCGGGATCCTTGATAACGTTCACAGACGGACCGGACTGGGCCATATCTGAACCCATCATAGATGCATGTCTAACAAGTTTGGATAGCACAGTAAAGTACAGTCCAATACAATAAGGCAGTACAGTAGAGTAGAATATATTGTACTGTACTCTACAGAACTATACTGCACTTTACTGTACTAAACTCTCTGTACCATATTCTACTGTACTCTACTGCACTCTTCTGAACTTTACTTTTCTCTGCTGTTTTGTACTGCATTGTAATCTACTGTGGTGGACTGTGATGTCCAAACTTGTAAAACATGAGGATAATTACATTCATATGTTTAGTACGGATCAGGGACCTATGACGTAATTCCGTTACCGGGTGCAAATCCACTTCACTTTCTGTAGTTCAATAAACAAAATTGTTTTTTTTTCAAACTCAAGGTGCTACGTATGTCATAGCTGACACCCCATTCTTTCTGAAGACATCTTTGAATCTTAATTCAGGGCAGATATTAAACTGAGTTTTTGGAAAACATGGTAGCATAAAAACCTGAGGGAGATTTTTGCACAGTTCGCAGTTCTTCCACTAAACACATTTTTGTAACACGGGGGCCTCACTGCGGTGACGGTCAGCGCTCTTCTTCTGCCTTACACTCGCTTGGCGTAATGACTCTTGGACAGCCCTCCAGGTCTCCTTAGAGCGCTGCACCCACTCCTCCACCGCAGGAGCCTCAGTCTGGCTCTGATGCCACGGTGCCAGGACTGGCTGGTACCCCAACACGCACTCAAATGGTGACATGTTGGTAGAGGAGTGGCTTAGTGAGTTCTGGGCTATTTCTGCCCAGGGAATATATCTCGCCCACTCCCCTGGCCGGTCCTGGCAATACGACCGCAGAAACCTACCCACCTCCTGGTTCACTCTCTCCACCTGCCCATTACTCTCCGGGTGATACCCTGAGGTCAGGCTGACCGAGACCCCCAGACGTTCCATAAATGCCCTCCAAACACGGGAGATAAACTGGGGGCCCCGATCAGAAACTATATCCTCGGGCACCCCGTAGTGCCGGAAGACATGGGTGAAAAGAGCTTCCGCAGTCTGTAGGGCCGTAGGGAGACCGGGCAATGGGATAAGACGGCAGGACTTAGAGAACCGATCCACAACGACCAGGATCGTTGTGTTACCCTGAGAGGGGGGAAGGTCAGTAAGAAAATCCACCGATAGATGGGTCCACGGCCGTTGTGGAACGGGAAGAGGTTGTAATTTACCTCGTGGAAGGTGTCTAGGAGCCTTACTCTGGGCGCACACCGAACAGGAGGAGACATAGAATCGCACATCCCTCCTCAAAGTGGGCCACCAGTACTTCCTCTGAAGACCTCGCACTGTCCTAAAAATACCTGGGTGACCCGACGAGGGTAGACAATGAGCCCATCGAATCAATTGATCACGAACAGCCAGCGGCACGTACCTACGACCCTCCGGACACTGTGGAGGCGCAGGTTCCTCCCTTAGCGCCCGCTCGATGTCCGCGTCCACATCCCATACTACTGGTGCCACCAGCTTAGCTGCCGGAATGATGGGAGTAGGATCGATGGACCTGTCCTCAGTGTCATAGAGTCTTGACAGCGCGTCGGCCTTAGTGTTGAGGGAACCTGGTCTATACGAGATAGTGAAACGAAATCTGGTGAAAAACATGGCCCACCTTGCCTGACGAAGATTCAGTCTCCTAGCTGATCGGATATACTCCAGGTTACGGTGGTCAGTCCAGATAAGGAAAGGGTGCTTAGCCCCCTCAAGCCAGTGTCTCCACACCTTCAGGGCCATAACCATAGCCAACAACTCCCTATCCCCCACATCATAATTCCGCTCCGCTGGCCCGAGTTTCTTCGAAAAAAAGGCACAGGGGCGGAGCTTCGGTGGCGCACCCGAACGCTGTGAGAGCACCTCTCCAACCCCAGCCTCGGATGCGTCCACCTCTACTATAAACGCCAAAGAAGGGTCCGGATGCGCCAACACCGGCGCCTCAGTGAACATCGCCTTCAACTTATGAAAAGCTCCGTCCGCCTCTGCTGACCACTGTAAACGCACCGGTCACCCTCCATTTTCAACCCAGAGCTGGAAATGCGATAACCCAGGAAGGAAACTGATCGTTTGGAAAACTCACATTTCTCCGCCTTCACATACAGGTCATGCTCCAGCAGTCATCTAAGAACCTTGCGCACCAGAGATACATGCGCAGTGCGTGTAGCGGAGTAGATCAAAATATCGTCAATATACACCACTACACCCTGTCCGTGCAGGTCTCTGAGAATCTCATCCACGAAGGATTGAAATATAGCTGGAGCATTCTTTAAACCGTATAGCATGACAAGGTACTCATAATGGCCAGAAGTAGTGCTAAATGCAGTCTTCCACTCATCTCCATCCCGAATATGAACCAGATTATAAGCACTCCTGAGATCCAGTTTAGTGAAGAACTGCGCTCCGTGAAATGATTCCACTGGCGTAGCAATGAGAGGTAGTGGGTAACTAAAACCCACCGTGATGGAATTTAGACCTCTATAATCAATACACGGACGCAAACCACCATCCTTTTTCTTCACAAAAAAGAAACTCGAAGAGACAGGTGACATGGAGGGCCGAATGTACCCCTGTCCCAGAGGCTCGGTGATATAAGTCTCCATAGCCACCGTCTCCTCCTGGGTCAAAGGATACACATGACTCCTGGGGAGTGCAGTGTCACCCTGGAGGTTTATCACGCAATCCCCCTGCCTATGGGGTGCTAATTGGGTCGCCTTCTTTTTACTGAAAACGATAGCCAAATCGTCATACTCAGCTGGAATGCGCACGGTGGAAACCTGGTCTGGACTCTCCACCGTTGTCGCACTGATGGAAACCCCTACACACCTGCCTGAACACTCATCAGACCACCCCTGGAGAGTTCCCTGTTTCCACGAAATCGTAGGATTATGAATAGCTAGCCAGGGAATCTCCAGCACCACTGGAAACGCAGGTGAATCGATAAAGAACAAACTAATTCGCTCCATGTGATTCCCCTGCGTAATCATCTCCAAGGAAATTGTGGCTTTTCTCACCAGCCCTGACCCTAATGGTCGACTATCTAAAGAGTGCACGGGAAAAGGGGGGTCTACTTTTACTAATGGAATCCTCAACCTCTGAGCGCGTCCGCGATCTACAAAGTTTCCAGCTGCGCCTGAATCTACCAGTGCCTTATGCTGGAGAGAAGGAGAATAATTAAGGAAACAAATTAATAAGAACATGTGACCAACAGGAAACTCTGGGAGAGTGTGGTGCTTACTCACCTGGGGTGACTGAGGAGTGTTCTGCCTGCCTTCTCGATTCCCAGATGAATTCCTCCAGCACCGACCAGACGTGTGCCCTCTCCGGCCACAACTGGTACAGGAGGAGCTTCCTCCTCCTATCTCCCTAGACGCGGTCCCTCCTAGCTCCATCGGGATAGGAGCAGGAGGGTCAGGAGGTAGAACTGACAGGACCCTTTCAGAACGTCCACGAGCAGCTAGCAGATTGTCCAACCGGATCGACAGGTCTATAAGTCCATCCAGGCTAAGTGTAGTGTCCCGACAGGCCAGCTACCTGCGGATGTCCTCTCTCAGGCTACATCTGTAATGGTCTATCAGGGCCCTGTCGTCCCACCCTGCTCCAGCGGCCAAGGTCCGGAACTCCAGTGCGAAGTCCTGCGCGCTCCTCGTCCCCTGTCTGAGATGGAACAATCTCTCACCCGCCGCTCAACCTTCTGGAAGGTGATCAAAAACGGCCCTGAAAGGCGGGTGAACTCCGGGTAATTGTCCTTCGCTGAGTCGGGCCCGTTCCAGACCGCATTAGCCCACTCCAGGGCTCTACCCGTAAGGCATGTGATGAGGACCCACACTCTCTCCTCGTCCGAGGGAGCCGGCCGAACGGTGGCCAGGTAGAGGTCTAGTTGAAGCAGGAATCCCTGGCACCCCGTCACTGCTCCATCGTACTCCCTCGGAGGCGTAATGCGCAGAGCGCTGGAACCGGATCCAGATGGGGGAGATGGTAGAGTTGCTGGTGGGAGGGTCGGTGGGGTAGTAGGGAGACCCTTCCTCTCCCAACGATCCATCCTCTCCATCATTTGATCCATCGCTGATCCTAGGTGATGGAGGATGGACGTGTGATGAAGGACTCTCTCCTCCATAGTGGGAAGAGGAGTGGTCGCTGCTCCTGCTGACTCCATATCGTGGTGCGGGCCGAAGGGGAGTCACCTTCGGTAATATTCGTGACAATTACCCATATTTTGTCATTGGCTCTATTTCAGTGTTTCACTATCGTCCTGTGAGCCACATGCTATCATTCAAAAGAAAGACTGAAGAGAAGCCAACCTGACTCATTCAATACCAGTGAATACACATAGGCTGTATATTTCCACAAGCAAGTAAAACAATTAAAAATAAAAGCAGTATAGAATTCAATTATTTTCCCACATACAGATCAAATAGAGCACAGGCACATCCGTAGCCAAACACTCCAGAATTAGATTCCATCTCCAATGCCCCTTGCCAGAGCATATACAGTACAACAGGTCATCTCGAATTGGAAAATAATTCATATTTGGATATGATCCTTCTGCAGAGTTTGCCCTGTAACCCCCCACTCCATCTCAACAGATATATTGGATATGTCCCAAATGGCACACTTTTCCCTATATAGTGCACTAAACGTACTGCAATATAAAGGAAATAAGGTACCATTTGGGACATACTGGGGTGCTCAGCTCTGTTAGGCTTATACCAATGTCATACATCTTTACACAATCCAGACGGCTCCTGTGCACCAGTGACATCCAGACATGCACTGGGCAGGAGTTCGGGAACATATGGACATGCATATTTGACAAGACGTAAGGCCAATTCTGGGATGTTTTCCAGATATTTTATATGTTTAAAAAGAGAAAAGTAAATCTTGACTGCTGTAGAGACAGTGTATTTTTCACCTTGGCCCTACCCCTTACCTTGATTGTGTGCATAAAATTAATGAAGTTCTTTTGCATTTTTCCTGATTCTGAGTTTTAATATCTGAAATCTTTTGATAAGGGATTTTGTCAATCTTTTAAAATAGGCATGTATATAGGATGACTTTGTTAGGTTCAATACTGTCTTCTTGAGACCTGACTGTGATATACACAACATTAGTTCAAGTTACTGTAGTAGGCTACCTTAACCACCATGTAAAGCACTGAACAGTTGTCTGGCTACCTTTTATATGTCATGAACAAACATCAAATCAAAAAAAATCTATGATCAGCTTTATTCACCTGCTAGATGTTCCTAGCACCAGGAACTTTTTATTTTCATGGTTGCCAAATTTGGAGCAGTCAAGAAATCTCAAGCCTTCTCAGCTGACCTTTCCATTCAATACACATAAGGCGTTTACAGCGAAAAGCCGTCCCAATAACACACTCCCGTGAGAGCTAAGCGCTACTGTAAGCATCAGGAAAACAGATTTCAACTCTGTTCATATCTAAAGTGTTTGTGTTATTCCCCGTCCTACCCACACTCTTAGAAAAAAAGGGTTCCAAACGGGGTTTTCGGCTCTATATGGATAACCCTTTTTGGGTCCCATGTACAACCCTCTGTAGAAAGGGCTCTATATGGAACACAAAAGGGTTCAACCTAGAACCAAAAGATGTTTCTCAAATGGTTCTCCTATGGGGACAGCCGAAGAACCATTTTAGATTCTAGACAGCCCCTTTTGTTCGAAGAGTGCACCATTCCCCTATCTCTACCAAGCCACTGACACTATCAGGGCGACGCAGTGTGTGTGTTTATTCCCAGCTCCCCCTCTCTTTTACCCGCATCGACACTCCTATATTTAAGACAGTAATCATTTCAAACGTCTGTCTTTGAATTAATTGCCTTTATCATTTGAATTAGGAATTCAGTAGCATTCACCAGACATTGGGGAGGAGGAGCACTGTACTGAGATGGTGACTGCAGTTTGTGACTGTGTTCTTATTTGTATGCAGAGAGTACTGCCATATGAAAGTTTCCAGGATCTTGTGTCCATAAAAGCCTGAGCCAGCCCTGTGGGTGACCATTAATGAGAATCTATGCACTGGGTCATATTAAATGTTAATGGAACCTGCCTGCCTGGCTGCCTGACTGAAACGAGCCCTACCAATCATCCATACAGGAATATAAAATTGCCTAGAATAGAGGCCAATATTGATACCATTAGATATAGATTCACATATACAGTATAATTATCAAACTCCTGGATCTGAATGATCCTGTACGAGGATAAACTATTTCGGTAGCACTTTATTTTACAATACAGAAAATGACCAATATTTACTTGAAAGTACATGGTAAAATTGTAAGAGTTATGACCTGTGAATTACTTGTTTGTTGCTTTGGGATTCATTAAAGAAACATTTGCTTCCAGGTAGTTACCAATTGTGCAGAGTTCTTTGAAGTAAGTACCAGAAAGTACCAATTGATACTATGTACATTTTTAGTAAAATGTAGTGGAACATGGCATTTAATAAAGTAAGCTGCTGAGAATGTTTGGTCTGCGCTGAATTATTTTTTTGGCCCTCGCTACTGACGGCTATATCGGTCCACCAGTACAGGAATAGTAAAGACTCAGTGCACTACTTTACTTCCAGTGGCAATGGTCTGTGGTCATTGTATAATGTCTCATTACAGAATGGTAATGAGGAGCGTGATAATGTAAGATGTAACTTTGTACTGTTATATGAAATCAACTGTAGGGACTGTCCTGAACATTTGTAGAGACTATTATAACAAAGTGGTAGCCTATTTTAACACCTGTACTTTCCTTCATAGATCTCCAACATTGATGAAAAAGACATCCAATCATGTCTTTGTATATAATACACACTACAGACCTGTGGAATATTGCAAATAAATTGTATGCCAGCTTTCTTTAGAAGTAAGAACGTGTTTTTAATGAAACGTGGTATACAGGGAGACTGCATGTGGGCTTCATTTACATTCGTGCTGTTAGCATGGGTGAGGGGTCAATTTATCTATGCATTGTATCAGCATGTAGTCTCAATGTAATTTGGCATGTCATTAGAATAGGAATGAAGGGAAAATGTGGGGAGTTATTGCTTGGCAACATAGTATTATAATGGGTATGAAGACAGAAATGAAAATCCACTGCAGTGAAAATGGAAATATGAATATCAAAAGCGGAAGCAAACGTAATTGTTTTTTTTTTACTGCATTGCAAGTTTAGACTGCTGGACTAGCACCTGGCAAACGGTTACAAGTGAAAATATAGATAAGAAATTATTGGATTGAAAGAAATGAAAGTATCTAACATAATTGATTCATATTAAACCACATTTCTGTGTTGAGCCTCTATGGTTTAAATAAGTAAATTCAGAATGAGAGGTGTCCTTCATCTTTGCCAATAGTCAAACTATGGCAAAGCTAGCCATGAACAATCTGACAAATGCAGTACTCAAGTGTGTTTTCATTAGTGTTCTGCATAGAAAAATGTTTTCAATTAAAATAAGCATTTCTTCTTGGATGTTCAGTTTTAGCCTGTTTGCTTCCGTTTGGTTCCTAGTAAATACACCCATAGTTGTACCACACAAGGTTTAGTAACATTTCTGTGTATCTCTCCTTTATGCGAGATCTTGAGAGATGGAATATAAGTGAGTGGGTTTCCGCGGAAAGTTGCTGACATCACAACATCTATAAGAGGCTCTGGTTGTCACGCCTCGTCTTTATTCTTCCCGTGCACGCGTCAGGCTTTATGATGTATGTCCCGTGTCAGGCTGTAAACTATGACCTATTAGCTTTGATAAATGGTCAGAGGGCAGTTTGTCTCCCCTCCTAGTTGCTGTGCATTCATGCATGAGAGATAGGGTCATCTTAAGGGGCTCTAATACCCCAATAATCAAATATTTTGATAAAGTAGGCTTTTCAGTGAACTCAACCTTTCAATTACACATAACTGCATCAAAACATATAGAGAAAACTTCCAAAGATTTATCCTTCATATGCACATAACCATTCTTCTTTTATGATTGTGGATTCAACTCTCTAATGCCGATTGGACATTCTTTGCATCTTCTGAGTATTCATTTGGCCATGGTCAGCGAACAGGTTGCTGGATTACTTTATTGGGACACGGGGGCCCATCAGGGGTGCATGCTTAGGTCCCTCCTGCTTAGTCCCCTCCTGTAGACCCTGTTCACCCACGACTGTGTGGCCGTGCACAATTCCAAAACCATCTAATCACCGACAACGATGAGACAGCTTATAGGGATGTGTCAGAACAACAACCTCTCCCTCAATGACAGCGGAGGGCCAAGCATTCCCCCACTCACATCAGCATGGCTGTAGTGGAGCAGGTCGAAAGTTTCAAGTTCCTTGGTGTTCACATCACTAAGGATCTATCGTGGTCCAGCTGAATCCGTAACCATTGGATGCAGTGATCACAATATAGTGGCTGTATCCAGGAAGCCAAAGTTCCAAAAGCTGGACCAAAACAGTGTGTAAGAGATCATACACAAGATTTTGCTCCGATTCTTACAGTATGTGGATGACGTAAAAAAAATGTGTTGGTCTGATGTGATTAATAAGGAGCATCCAGATTCTGCACTTGATGAATTTATGAAATTGCTTCTTCCAATGATTGATTAACATGCACCTGTTTATAAACTGACTGTTAGAACTGCTCCATGGATTGATGAGGAAATGAAAAACTATGGTTGAAAGAAATTGAGGGAAAAGGAGTGGATAATAAGTCTGGTGACACATCTGACTTACAGAAATGTTTGAAATTATGTGACTAAACTCAACAAAAGAAAAATTAATGAATCCATGAAGCCAAGATTGATGATATAAAGAATTATCTAAAAAAAACTGAGTACTTTAAATGAAATCATGGACAGAAAGACAAATTCAACTTCATCTTTCATCGAATCAGATGGCTTATTCATCACAAAACCATTTGATGTTGCCAATTATTTTAATGATAACTCAATTGGCAAAGTGGGCAAATTTAGGGAGGAAATGCCAACAACGAACAGTGAGCCATCGTACTCATACATTAAAAAGTTTGTATTTTGTAAAGTTAGTGTAGGAGAGGTGGAAACATGACTGGCATTGACAATTTAGATGGAATGCTGCTGAGGATGGTAGCTTACTCTATAGCCACTCCTATCTGTCATGTCTTTAATCTGAGCCAAGAGGAAAGTCTTTCTCCTTAGGGCTGGAGGGAAGCCAAAGTCATTCCGCTACCTAAGAGTGGTAAAGCGGCCTTTACTGGTTCTAACAGCAGACCTATCAGCTTGCTACCAGCATTTTTGCAAACTTTTGGAAAAAAATGTGTTTGACCAAATACAATGCACTGAGACAAATGACTGATGATTGGTTGAAAGAAATTAATAAGATTATTGTGGGAGCTGTGCTGTTAGATTTAAGTGCAGGCTTTGATATTATTGACCATAACCTGTTGTTGAGATAACATGACTTATGGTTTTTCAATCTCTGCTATATATCCATCTAATAGTATTTTTCATTAACCTGTTAGTGATCTCTTCGCGTGCCAATCACTTTAGCGGGATTGAGTTGACAACATCCAGTGAAATTGCAGAGCGCCAAATTCAAACTACAGAAATATCAATATTCAAGATTCACGAAAATATAAGTGTAATACATCAAAATAAAGCTTAACTTCTTGTTAATCCAGCTGCAGTGTCAAATTTCAGAAAGGCTTTACGGCGAAAGCAGACCATGTGACTTTGAGGACAGCGCCCCGCATACAAACACATGAAGATAGTTTTCAACCAGTCAGGTGGCGATATAATAAATGCCTTACATTTGAAGACCTTCTTTTTGCAATCCCAAATGTCTAAGTGACACAATGAATGGTCATTTTGTTCGATAAATTCCTTCTTTATATCCCCAAAATGTCCATTTATTTGGCACGTTTGATTCAGAAATACACCGTTTCCCACTCGCCCAACAAGACTATAAAGTATCTAATAAATTACCTGTAAACTTAGTCCAAACAATTCAAACAATGTTCCTAATCCAACATAAGGTATCTTAAAAGGTAAATAATCAATCAAATATAAGACGGGATAAACTGTTTCCAATAGTGGATAAAAACAACGTGAAGTGCATTCCAGTTCACGTGCACCCCACACTATAGTCCACCTGGAGTGACACTTACAATTAATAGCCCTACTTCTTCATTTCTCAAAAGAAAAACATTTAACAATTTATAAAGACTGTTGACATCTAGTGTAAGCCATAGGAACTGCAACCAGGTTCCTATTAAATAGGGCTTCCCATAGAAACCTATTGGGAAATACTATGACCTCATTTCCCCCCCCCCCCTGTATGGTTGTCCTCTGGGTTTCCACAGCCAAATCAGTTCTGTTATACTCACAGACATGATTTTAACAGTTTTAGAAACGTTATAGTGTTTTCTATCCAAATCTACCAACTATGCATATCCTAGCTTCTGGGCCTGAGTAGCAGGCAGTTTACTTTGGGCACGCTTTTCATCCAGACGTGAAAATACTGCCCCCTATCCCTGGAAGCTTCTCTAATGTGAAACATTTAAAGTGCGGTGTACCGCAGGGCAGATCTCTAGGCCCTCTACTCTTTTCTATTTTTACCAATGACCTGCCACGGGCATAAAACAAAGCATGTGTGTCCATATATGCTGGTGATTCAACCATATACAGTGTCTTGCGGAAGTATTTACTCCCTTGGTATAATTCTTAATTTGTTGCCTTACAACCTGGAATTAAAATAGTTTTGTTGGGGGTTTGCATCATTTGATTTACACAACGCCTACCACTTTGAAAATGCAAAATATTTTTTATTTTGAAACAAACAAGAAATAAGACACAAAAAACTTGAGTGTACATAACTATTCACCCCCACAAAGTCAATACTTTGTAGAGTCACCTTTTTTGCAGCAATTACAGCTGCAAGTATCTTGGGGTATGTCTCTGTAAGCTTCTAGCCACTGGGATTGTTGCCCATTCTTCAACGACTTTTCAGTATTTTATTTTGGGGGTTTCTTTCTTTGAAACGTGTCCTTTTTAAAATTTCACTTCACCAATTTGGAAAATTTTGTGTAAGTCTATTACATGAAATTGAAATAAATATCAATTTAAATGACAGGTTGCACGGGTTACAGTCTGTTTTGGAATGGGTGGCCAGTAATAAACTGGTCCTGAACATGTCGAAAACTAAGAGCATTGTATTTGGTTCAAATAATCCGTAATTTCTAGACCTCAGCTGAGTGGTGTGACAGTTGAACAAGTTGAGGAGACAATTTTTATTTTATTTTATTTAACCTGGTAGGCCAGTTGAGAACAAGTTCTCATTTACAGCTGTGACCTGGCCAAGATAAGCAAACAGTGTGAAACAAACAACACATGGGATAAAGAAAAATACAGTCAATAACACAATAGAATAATCTATAGTGTGTGCAATTGTAGTAAGGAGGTAAGCCAATAAATAGGCCATAGTGCCAAAATAATTACAATTTAGCAATTAAACACTGGAGTGATAGATGTGCAGAAGATGAATGTGCAAATAGAGATACTGGGGATGAGGTAGTTGGGTGGGTCCTTTACAGATGGACTGTGTACAGGTGCAATGATCGGTAAGCTGCTCTGACAGCTGATGCTTAAAGTTAGTGAGGGATATAGAAGTATCCAGCTTCAGTGATTTTTGCAATTTGGTCCAGTCATTGGCAGCAGATAACTGGAAGGAAAGGCTGCCAAAGGAGGAGTTGGCTTTAGGGATGACCAGTGAAATATACCTGCTGCGGGCAGCGATCGGTTGAAGAGCATGCATTTAGTTTTGCTTGCATTTAAGAGTAGTTGGAGGCCATGGAAAGAGTGTTATATGACATTGAAGCTTGTCTGGAGGTTTGTTAACCTCTCTGAGCAACCCGACGCGCTAGCGTCCCACCTTGCCAACAATAAATGCAAATACGCTACGCCAAATGCTAATAGCACTCGTTAAAACTCAAACGTTCATTAAAACACACATGCAGGGTACTCAATTCAAGCTACACTCGTTGTGAATCTAGCCAACAAGTCAGATTTTTAAAATGCTTTTCAGCGAAAGCATGAGAAGCTATTATCTGATAGCATGCAACACCCCGAAATACCTGAAGGGGACGTAAACAAAAGAATTAGCGTAGCCAGCGCTACACAAAACGCAGAAATAAAATATAAAACATTCATTACCTTTGACGAGCTTCTTTGTTGGCACTCCTATATGTCCCATAAACATCACAATTGGGGTTTTTTTCGATTAAATCGGTCCTTGTAAACCCAAAATGTCCATTTATGAAGACTGTGTGATCCAAGAAAAACACCGTTTATAAACGCAACGTTATTTTTTTAAATTAAAAAAGTTGCCTATAAACTTTGACAAAACACTTCAAACTACTTCTGTAATCCAACTTTAGGTATTAGTAAACGTTAATAAACGATCAAATTGATCACGGAGCGATCTGTATTCAATAGCAACAAGTTTGGAAAACGTAGTCCACTTTCCCCCTTCCATTTCTTCCTGCTGTGTACCCGACGAAAGGCTGTGCCGATTACTCATATGACCAATGATTTAGCTGCATAGAATGCACAACACTGGCGACATCGTTTGGAAGCTGTAGGAACTGTAAGCCCATCGCTATGTATTATACCTTGCAATAGACAATACAGAGATTGGCGGATTGATTTTTTCTTTGTCGATTTTGTGATCAGGTTTCCTTGCGATTTTGACCACGAAACACGTTCTGTTACAGTCACAGACATCATTTAACCAGTTTTAGAAACTTCAGCGTGTTTTCTATGCACACCTACTAATCATATGCACATACTATATTCCTGGCATGAGTAGCAGGACATTGAAATGTTGCGCGAATTTTAACAGAATGTTGAAAAAAGTAGCACGATCTCTAACAGGTTTTAGCACAGTGTCCAAAGAAGGGCCAGAAGTATACAGAATGGTGTCGTCTGTGTAGAGGTGGATCAGAGAATCACCAATAGCAAGAGCGACATCATTGATGTATACAGAGAAAAGAGTCGGCCCGAGAATTGAACCCTGTGGCACCCCCATAGAGACTGCCTGAGGTCCTGTCATGGTAATTTCCTGTATTACTAAACATTGAGAGAGCAAACCACACACAAGTCAGAGTTATATTATAAAGTACATTTTTAATTATATATGAGCTTTACCATAGCCCTGTGACTCTCAGATCAATTCAGTGTCTATAAATGAATTCTCTGAGAGTGCTTACAAAACAGTTCTTAGTATCATTTATAGCCAAGACACAGCCATCTCAACTCACATGATGAAACACAGATCTTAGGAACATTACAAAGGAATACTTTACTTGAGAGAGGAGTATCCCATAGCCAGACAGCATTAGCTATAAATTATCGTTCAGTTTGCTCTCTTAGACAAGCTTCTCATCTTGCTTTGTTACCACTTAGGACCAAAACATTACCTCAACCAATGGCATATATCAATTTTCCATTCTAGATACCCCCATCTCAAATACACCCCCTTCTGAACAAGCTCACCGAGACAGTGAGCCTCTTAGATCATATACTAGATCAAGATAAGGGCAACCTCCGAGGGGACATACAATAGTTACAGACACATTCCCATAAGAAGACAAGCCTCCATTCTGTCCTCCTCCCCTTCTGATATTCTTCAAAGCATCACATGGTTTAACAGATACATAGACATATGAAGACAAGCCTGACCTCTCCCCTCTCTGGGCCCCGAGTGACTAATCCTTAGCAGAGAAGGAATAACTGCAAACTGCCAACATTATTATCCAAAAGAAGACATCCCAATGACAAATATCTCACAATAGCATTATTATGTAAGTAAAGCATCTTATTTATCAATGTTACCTAACTAATTCTGATTGTGCTACCACATTCCCCTCTCAAGGGACATTGTCCCTTCTGGAGAATCAAGAAGTAATTATATACTTGATATTTAAAAGAAAAAGAAAATCCCTTCAATGTCAAATACCTTACCTTATATGTAAGCTTTTTCCCTTCTGAAACTACGTTTACAACCTTCATTCTACAAGACAAACTTGCACAGGTTTAATCACACAGAATAATCAATTTGAGGAAAATAAAAACACAACATAGAAGTTACATGAGAACCAGTATCTAAACACAGGCCTCATCTCAACATATAGGACAGGCATCCCTCTACGTCCTTATGCTCAGAGATGCAGTCAGGAATAGAGAATAGGTCTGGGAAATCATTCATATTCAAAATCAGATTTAACAACTCAACTATTTATCCAACCAAAATTTAGAATGACATTCCTCAGTGATTCAAATTGAGTCTTATCACTCAAAGTAAAAAACTCAATTTAACACACATCAATATTAGCAGACAGTATAACTATCCCATAATTCTACTATTACTATCACGATTTTAATACAGATCAGTATCTTAATGCATTCTTAATCTAAATTACTATAATTTTACATGGTGTAGACCTCTACAATCAACCTGATACCACAAAAGTATAAAACAATTTTATTGGCATATTTGACCAAACCCCTCTCTCAGGCACTGATTATTCTGGCGTCCTTTTCCTTCTTCTTCAGATAGCTTTACAGTTTAAAGTGGATGGCCCATGATAATGTCTCAATTTCAATGTCTCATCCTTACACCATCACCTTTACCACCCATTATGTCTTGCCCACTCGTCAACCAATATACCAGCATAAGAGAAGTTTAGAACAGATCTCTCTACATGCTCACTCCACGTGGAATCCTCTCACACTCCTGAGAGAAACATGAAAGAAAAGCAGTTGATAGCTTAGATCGGATACTATACACTGATTTCTGGCTTGGTTCCTTTCTCTCGGTAGAAGAGGTTTGGAAGAGCTTTATTCAACGCCTTTGTCACTCTTCTTCAGCCAGTTAGAGGGTGTTTTGAGGTACACACACTATTCGGTCCAATCATCTCTTCCATGCATTAAGATACCGTCTGATGTCACTTTTCATGATAACCTCAAAAGAACAGATCAGAACAACAGTTTAGTTCAGTTCATCAACTACATGATAAATTATTACTTTTACCAATTATTCTTAATACACATATCTAAACATATTTCAAAGAGAATATCCACACATTCTATTGAAACTATTCTTTCAAATTGGCTTATACTCCCCATCACACTGTCAACTCCATCGTAGAGCCAAGGATCAAGAAGTTAGACCTATATCCCATCGGGAATAGAACAAAACAAATACAACATTACATATTACTCCTTCACATATCACTCAAGGTGTATAAACTTCAATTCAAAACCTCAAAAACTGAATCCTCCCCCATTTTTTAACACATATCTCTCAGTATGAGAGTAATGTATAAAACACCATTTCAAATAACATAATCAAATAAAAATCACTAAACTGAAATAACTTCACAAAGAAACATTATTTAACCCATATGGTCATAGGAAAATAGAATTAAAGCAGCATACCCTTAGTTAAAAGCAATGCCCTCTCCTTCACATTGGTCCAAATTACGAATATGGCTAAGAACTATAAACTCAAACATATTTATCAATTACACAAATTCTTGAAATCAGTATTACAAATAACCATAAAGTCATTATCCAAATGCATTTCCAAGGAGGGTGATCAAGCCACAACAAAAGGTCATTATAGAGGTCATAGGTCATACAAAACCGTTCAAATAAACTCAAAAAAATGTCATGTGCGTGCGTGCCCCTTTAAGATACATTTGCACTAAAACAAATTTTAACACAAATCAAACATAGTATTTTAAATCACCAACAAATAGTCATAACATGTTTTGTTTGTGTGTATTTGCAAACCTTAATGAAAAAACAAAAACTTCCAGGCCCTTTTCAATTTGGTAGTTTAAGGCCTCAAATTCACTCACTCTCCCCAAGATTATAGTCCCAGGAAACATTTCAAAGAGAGACAATGAAACACCCATTTTCCCAGAAAAAAACACTTTGTTAGTATTCATTATACTACATTCAGAAACTCAAAAGTGAACTAAAAACCAAACCTAATGATAATACCACTCTACTTCAAATCATTAATCATCATCGATGTATATGTATGCTTAAGTGAACATGCTACCCTTAGATACAATTATCCTGATATCATTACTATCTAAATGTAATACTTTTTTCCTCTGTCGCAAACGTAGTAGATTACTCAGCGTAAGGAATCAGTAATTTAATCCCAGGAGTTTAATAAAAATGTAAACATGTTCTCCCATGGCTCCTTCAACTTACATATTTTAGATAACTTCCATCCGTCCCGGAAGAAAGAATCCTACTCAAACACATCAGATAATACAATGTTTAATTAAGTTAAATCAACACCTAAAATAAACAATAAACAGTAAACAAATAAACAAACCCCTTTAATCAGCTATCTAAATCATTTCAACCTGTTGATATAAATTTATTAAAACCGATTTTTAACAAATCAAAATTCTTTCAAAAGCTGGCGCTGTCACATCAGCGTAAAAATCAAAACAAACTTTTTTCCACTCATATCCACAATGTTTTCATTCCCCAAAGGTCAATACTCTTCAGCTCGTACATTAATGATCTTCCTTCTGTTCCAATGTATGCAGATGATACATTGAGAAATTCATGCAAATAACAAACAAACTACACAAGAACTCACTACTGTAATGGTTCAGATGACAAACTTGCTCAGAGACTCATGTTTGCATTTCAATTTAAAAAAACACAGTCTGCATGTTTCTCACAAAGAAAACAACGGATTACCCTGAGACAAATGTCTCTGCATCAGGGGAAAAGCTCCAGGTGGTATCTGATTTTAAGTACCACGGTATCTTACTTGATTCCAACCTCTCTTTTTTTTAAACCTAGCTAATTTCCCAAAACATATGCAATTGGTTTTGACTATAGAGGTAACAAAACTATAATTCAAATCTATGATACTCCCCCACTTAACATACTACCTTACTAGTTTGGCCCAAGCTTCCTTTTCAACATTAATACCCATTCAGTCTTCTGCCAACAGTCTGTCAAACTACTGGTTAGGAAACCCAAAAGCTATAGAAAGCATAAGCTCCTGAGTTGGAAAAACTATTATTCAATACACTGACGCCTATCTTGTATTCAAGAATCTAAATGTCCAGGCTTCCTCTGTCTCTGTACTTTTATTGAAAAGAAAACCCAAACTTTATTTTAACAGCATAAGAAATGACTGTATAGTTCCTTTAAGGAAAAGTACCTTTAGTCAATCTGCTTTCAGTGAAACACTATACATAGGGGCATTATGTGGTCCAGAGGTAGCAGATATACCACTAGACCAGCCACAGGTACAGTTAAAATTTGACTCATAATATCAACTGATGTCACTCTGCAACTCCAATACCAAGAAAGAGGACAGGATAGGTCAAGGGTAAAAAGCATTATGTCTTAAAGAACATTGCCACCCATAGCTGTCCAAAACCCATGCAGATGCACAGAGAGTGACATTTGTTTGCTGGTTAGCATCTGGGAGATTATATTAGAACATCTGGGGGAGATGGGAACAGATCTTAGTTTGTGTGTGTGTGTGTGTGTGTGTGTGTGTGTGTGTGTGTGTGTGTGTGTGTGTGTGTGTGTGTGTGTGTGTGTGTGTGTGTGTGTGTGTGTGTGTGTGTGTGTTTGTTCGTGTCTGGTGGGTGAGAGGAGAGCAAAACACACATTTCAGTTGTAACAGATGGGCAAATAAATACAATTGCGGTGTAGATGAGATGTGTGCAACAATACATACAAATTAGTTTTGCTTCTGTACTTTACAGTCAAAGCACTGAAGAAACAAGAGAGCAAAGGAAAAAGACCCGATTTAGACATAACAAATGATTATGACAATTAACAACCAAGGCATCCATGTTCACTTTCAATTCTAATATACATTTCTGATCTCAATCATTTTCTGACTTCTGGATGCTTGGAGACCATAATTGAAGATAATCTAAAATATTTAGGCTTATTCAAAGAGAGTGGGGGACAGACAGAGAGAGACAGCCAGATCAGTAAATCATATTAAGTTTGAAAGGCCCTTCCTCCTCTGTCTTACCTCTCTACATCTCTCTGTCTTAGTCTCTCTCTCTCTACCGCTCTCTACTTCTCCAGTCTCATTTCTGTCTCTACTTCTCTCCTCTCCCTCCGGTCTCTCTCTGTCTCACCCGCACACTCTCCCTCCCTCTCCCTAACCCCCCCCCCCCCCTCTCTCGCTCTCCATTTCTCTCTCCATCTCTCTCCCGACCATCTCCCCTTTTCTCAGGTCTCTCTATCGGCCTAACAAACAAACTTATCCTGATAAATAATTTGCAGCCACAGTGGACAGCCACAGGCTTCCAAATCAGTCAGCCGTTTCGAGGTGGCTACTCAATTAAGCTGTTTAAATATATCTTATACTCACCCTTGGATAGAAATGTCAATAATTCTAGAGGCTCGCCTGTGGTTCCAGTGGCTGAACGGAACTGCAAGTAATGTCACGAGTCAGGCAACAAGAGAACACGGGTCTATGTGTTTGTGATTTGCGCTAGGTGGAAGGATGGAAAGCAAGTGGAAGGCTTTGAACATTTAATTAGGCACTTTAAATAGGTTCTAAATTATGTACTCTAGTGTGATGTATTTAAAGACTAATAGAACCTATGTATTTATATAATCAATACCGTAAAAGTGTGTGGAAAACTCTAAATCAGTGGAATCTGTTTCAAATCAAATTGTATTTGTCACATGCACCGAATACATCAGGTGTAGTAGACCTTATTTATTTAAACCTTAATTTAACTCAATAAGTCAGTTAAGAAGAAATTCTTATTTACGATGCCGGCCTCGGAACATTGGGTTAACTGCCTTCTTCAGGGGCAGAAAACAGTTTTTTACCTCGGGGATTCGATCAAGCAACCTTTTGTTTACTGGCCTAACCACTAGGCTACCTGCCTCCCTAAATATACAGGGGGTACCGGTACCGAGTCAATGTGAGGGGGTACAGGTTAGTCTGAGTTGGAGGTGTGCGTGACCACGCAGTCATGGGTAAACAAGGAGTACAGGAGCGGGCTGAGCACGCACCCTTGCGTTCCCTGTGTTGATGAAGCCGGTGACTGAGGTGGTATACTCCTCAAAGCCATTGGATGAATCCCGGGTACATATTCTAGTCTGTGCTAGCAAAACAAAATGTTATTTTTTATTTGAACCTTTATTTTACTAGGCAAGTCAGTTAACAAATTCTTATTTACAATGACGGATGACACCGACCAAACAAGGATGACGCTTGGCCAATTGAGAGCTGCCCTATGGGACTCCCAATCACTCCCGTTGTGATACTATCACACCAGCATTCGCTTTGGCTCCCCCTTCTTTCAGCGTCGCCGGCCTTCTAGCTGCTGCTAAACCTACTGCTGGAAAATGCCAGTGACAGATACACCATTTTCTTGTTTGCTTGCGGTCTTAGTGCCAGCATAGGTTTGTGGTGGTAAATAGATGGCTATGAAATATATAGATGGAAACTTTCTTGGTAGGTAGTGTGGTCTACAGCTTATCATGAGGTACTCTACCTCAGGTGGGCAATACCTCTAGATCACCTTAATATTAGACATGGCACACCAGCTGTTATTGACAAATAGACACACACCCCCACCCCTCGTCTTAACGGACGTAGCTGTTCTATCTTGCCGATGCAAGGAAAATCCAGCCAACTGCATATTGTCCAGTTAGTAGGATAGTATTCTCCAGTGATTGCACGTTGTCTAATAGAATGGATGGTAGAGGCAGGTTACCCACTCGCCCACAAATTCTCACAAGGTACCCTGATCTCTGCCACCTGTATTTCATTATTTTCTTCATGCGAATGACAGGGTTTGGGCCTTGTCTGGGAGAAACATATCCTTTGTGTCCAACTCATTAAAACCTCTTAGAGCTACCCCCCTACTTTTTTTCAATTCAGCCTGAAGACTGCCTGTAGCTCTGCCCCCCTACTTATTTTTAATTCAGCCTGAAGACTGCCTGTAGCAGTTGCCCAGAAGCAATGATATGCATATTCTTGGTACCATTTGAAAGAAAACACACTGAGGTTTGTGTTAATTGAATGTAGGTCTGGTTTAGATAATACAAGGAAAAAAACATATGTTTTTTATTTTTTATTGTTGTCTCATCATTTTAAAACGAACAAGATAAAACAAACATTCAGATAGGATGATGGACAATTTCAGTGAAAAATATAAGAGGGCAACAGTACGTGTGCAAAGTTTCAGAATGATAACTTCCAAAATGAGTGTGCTACATGACACTTATCATGAAGCCACCCAGGTGTCCCACACAAGTAGCCCAAATGTACCCAAGTGGCCAAATTGCTGAAAGTATACATTTTGAAACAAATGGCTATATACAAAATGCCAAAATGGTATTCTGACACACCCCACCAAAAAATGGAGAAAGAAATATGGGGGAAAAAATATGAAGAAAAAAATATATGCATTTACAAAATAACATGGGTGAATATTTACACACGTTCAATATTTGGAAAACCCTCAGTCCTCTATCAAATCATATTTATTTATATAGCCCTTCGTCCATCAGCTAATATCTCAAAGTGCTGTGCAGAAACCCAGCCTAAAACCCCAAACAGCAAGCATTGCAGGTGTAGAAGCACGGTGGCCCTAGAACGGCCAAAATCTAGGAAGAAACTTAGAGAGGAACCAGGCTATGAGGGGTGGCCAGTCCTCTTCTGGCTGTGCCGGGTGGAGATTATAACAGAACATGGCCGAGATTTTCAAACGTTCATAGATGACCAGCAGGGTCAAATAATAATAATCACAGTAGTTGTAGAGGATGCAACGGGACAGCACCTCAAGAGTAAATATGAACAGTTTAGGGTTCCATAGCCGCAGGCAGAACAGTTGAAACTGGAACAGCAACAATGCCAGGTGGACTGGGGATAGCAAGGAGTCATCATGCCAGGTAGTCCTGACACAGGGCTTAGGTCCTCCTCCGAGAGAAAGAGAGAATTAGAGAGAGCATACTTAAATTCACACAGGACACCGGATAAGACAGAAGAAGTACTCCAGATATAACAGACTGACCCTAGCCCCCCGACACATAAACCACTGCAGCATAAATACTGGAGGCTGAGACAGGAGGGGTCAGGAGACACTGTGGCCACATCCGATGAGACCCCCGGACAGGGCCAAACAGGCAGGATATAACCCCACCCACTTTGATAAAGCTCTACACAATATTGTGCTGCTGATGCCATGTGCCATAGCAGTCTCTTTATGCTGTAAAGCAGAGGGTCACCAAGCATGTGGCGCAGGTGATGGGGGACTTAATTTAGCAAAGAACACAGCGACGCCTCCATGCTGTGCCTTTTTGGCCCTGAGGCACATCCATGCCTGCAGAAATACATTTGGGCAGATGAACACCACTTGTGGCAGGAGCGGGATGAACCAGTTTCAGTGGGGGATGGACACCTTGGCCCTTTCACAGTCAGTGTCACTGTGAAAGAAAATGTTCAGTTAGAATAGCTTCACATATGAGCCCTGTATCAACAGGTATAATAAACAGATATATATGTAGAGTACACGGAACATAAGGTTGAATATATTATGACAGACCAGCTAGATCTACTGTCTTTATTATATTACAACAGACCAGCTGTATCTACTGTCTCCATTTCACTTCCATTTCAACAGCCTCAAATAGGCTATTTCATGTGGGTTGGGGTGGGGCGGCAGATACACGCATCTCACATTATGACATTACATGTTTATATATTGCTTCTAAAATAAATAAATAAATCACAAATAATATTTTCTATTATTAATTTCAAACAAAGGGCATTAGCATGAGAAGAACTTACCAGTCCAAAAGGATGTCCTCTCCCGTTCAAAAAATATTCCTCCACTTGGGAATCGCTAAATGAATCGTCCTACAACAATCTCTGTCTCACTTTTCCGATCAATTTCTTCTAAAATTGTGTGTACATCTGTATATCTAGACTTAGATTTAGCTTTCCCTGACTTAGTCGCCATAATGATTGATATATAAACAGCTGAATATGCGAAACAACGCTGTGCGTAATATGTGTTGCTCCTTCCGGTATAAAACTTCAATAGCGAATTACTCTCTTTAATCCGGAGTTTACTACATGGGTTGGTCTGGCAACACATAAACATGACCTATTGCCGTTTACCTCAGCTCATTGGCTATCTACCCAGCTAGATTTCAAGACGATCAGTGGTCATTGGGTTAAAATACAGTCAATCAACGAAACAGCGGGCAAATCATTGGTGCACAATGATGTCATTACTTGTTGTCTTCAAATCGGTTTCTTTCAGTCAATATGTCCCGCGAAATGACCCATCAGGTTTGATTTTGTTACAATTGTGTTACAATCAAAGCAGTTGATTGCAGGGAAACCAAACATGACTGGAAAAGTCACGTTCTATCTGGGTTATTTACCTGGAATGTGTCGTCGAAACTGGAATGAGTCGGAATTCACGACACAAGTGGTTCACAAAATGTTTTGTGTTAGGCTATAAAAACGGATTTTATCAAACAAAAGATCATTCATTGTGTAACAATGAGCAATGTGATCGCAAACAGATGAAGATCGTCAAAGGTAAACAATTTATTTTAATGCAGTTTGTGATTATGTTACGCCTGTGCTGGTTGAAATTGTTCCGTGCTCAGAGAGGTTAAAGAAAATTCTTTGTCGAGTTTGAGGTGAGTAATCGCTGTTCTGATATCCAGAAGCTCTTTTCGGTCATAAGACACCATTGCATCAAAACTCTGTACAAAATAAGTTACAAACAATGCGATAAAACACACAAAATCCTCATCTAGTTGTGTGATACATGTTCATCATGTGTGCTAAATTCTCTCAAAATCTGTGTTAATATCGCAGTGAGGTAATAAAGTGAAATGCATGTTTATGATATTACAACGGAAACACTAGAGACACCAACTGTGAAACTCTGTCCTTGGCAATACAGAAAGCATTCTGTATTTACCAGGATGATATAAATATTTCCTTTGATATTTTCAAGACAAGCCTTCGTTGTATACAAAGGCTTCAAAAATGACATTGCTATTTATGGGGACATTTTTTCTGCCAATTTCATTTAGACATAGAGCTGTAACTAGGTGCCCACAGACCCGCTATCTCAAGGTCATCACCAAGCCATATCCAAGCGAGGGGAGGGAGCCATTTCTCATACAATGCAGAAAATTAAAAATTGTCATTCAGTAATCCAAATAGAAACGAGAAATGAGTGAGGACAGTAGCTAGTTTAAGCCAGAGTTGTAATCTACAGTGTTGCTCTCTAAACCCTCTCTCTCTCTAATCTGACAACTTCATAATTGCCTTCCATGCAAAAGTCTGAGTCCTGGAAATTACCGTTTTTTCTCCCCTGCTTCTGAACAATTAAAGGCAAAAAAAAGAAAAGACAGCAGTCGTTCACTGAGTCATTGCGCTAATGATCGTAATTATTTTCTATTATTTTAATGCTCTAATTGAAGGGAGGGAGGCAGCCCTGAAGCCCACTGACAGGTCATTTTGAAAAGAAAGAAGTTGGCTGCTTCGTTTTCTGCTCGCCGTAGCTCTGTGCTTTAATTCACTCTGGCACAGGGTCTTCAGCATTGCTCGGCGGCCCAGATCTCCCTAACCTTGCCTTTCTCTGAGGCAGATTGGTCTGGCTTCATCCTGCCATACACTCTCTGCATCCCAAATGGCACCCTATTCCCTATATAGTACACTACTTTTGACCACGGTCTCCATCCAGTAAGGCTCCAGATATGTCTAATAACTTGGGCTGGTGGCAAAGTATAGCAAAGTCTGAACTTATTAGCATGAGGGAAGAGTTTAAACTAGTGAGATAAACACTACAGTTTATTAGGTACACCACCCAGTTCACAAAATGTTTTGCTCCTACAAACAGTGAGTCACATGGCCGTGGCTTGCTATATAAATCAGGCAGACAGGCATCAAGGCATTCAGTTACTGTTCGATTGAACAGGAATAGGGAAAACAAGTGACCTAAACCACTTTGAGCATAGACATGGACTTTTCATTACCAACAGTGTCTAGGGTTTATCAATAATGGTGCGACAAACAGAAAACATCAAGTCAGCAGCAGTCCTGTGGGTGAAAAAAGCTTTATGAGAGGTCGAATGAGAATGGCAAGAATCTTGCAAGCAAACAAGTGGGCTACAAACAGGCAAATAACGGCGCAGTACAACAGTGGTGTGCAGAACAGCATCTCGGAACACACAAATTGTCGGTCCTTCTCACAGACTGGCTATTGAAGCAGAAAGCCATTCCACTCCTATCAGTTAACAACAATAAGAAATGGCTCCAATGGGCACGCGATAACCAACCCTGTACAATTGAGGAGTGGGAAAATATTTCCTGGTCAGATGAATCTCGGATCCTGTTGCTTTATGCTGATGGAGGAGTCAGAACTTTTATGCAGTGTGCAGCATGAGTCCATGGCCCCATCCTGGCTGGTGTCAACAGTACAGGCTAGTGGCGGTGGTGCAATGGCATAGGGAATGTTTTCCAGCCACACGTTACGTCCCTTGATACCAATTGGGCAATGTTTCCATGCAACAAAGAATTCAGGCTGTTCTGCAGGCAAAGAAGGATCTGTCCCAGTACTAGATGGGTGTACCTAATAAACTGGACAAAGAATAGATGTAACTGGATGTTTCATTAATTATGATGTTATAATTTATGTTTTAGCTCAATTTCAAAGGAGAAGACTAAATTTAGCAAGATGGGTAAACCATTCACTTGTTGCTTGCATTTGTAGTTGGTACTACTGCTGTAGGTGGAAGTAAGACATTAAAAATGCACTTTGTTTTTCCTTTGCCAGTATTACATTACATCTAAACTGGAATGTCACTTACAGTTTCTATAGTGCCAATTCATATCTACAAATGGCTAAAAACTACATTACCCAGAAGCAGTTAGGGGGCATTCATGCAATACTCCTCTCCAAAGTGTAGTGTTCTTGCCGGTTGGTATCTGGAGCACTCACTCCAGTATTGCAATTCAACCTGCCACTGGAAATCTCTAAATTATTTCTATTATGTCTTTTCGTAATCCGGGGGGGGGACACAATTTTATCTCTGCCCATTCCCAGCTTGGTGATGAAATTGCGAGTGGATCACGAGCAGTGGGGTGCTCAACACTTCCTCATTCAAACAAATGACTCACAACATATAAAAGCAAAAGGTATGTTTTGTGTGAGAGCTAACATGATTGTGTAGCTATTTGTGTCTTTATTTAAGAGTTTCAGGGACAAGGCATATAAGCCCTGAACAGCGCATGACAGGCAGCCCTGTCTCCTAGTCTGCGTGCCGCCCCAAAGACTGGAGCCAAACGCATGGAAGGAACAACAAGCCACCGAGCAACATTCAACAAAGCCAGAAAGCTGAAGCCTAGAGGAAAAAAGATAATATAGCTAGCATCTTTCAAAATGAAGGCAACTTTATTCTGATCTATCACTGATATTATATGTGACTGATTAGTTGTAGATGAGCATCTTTTTGTGTTTGTTAGCTGGCTTGACAGCTGGGCACTTAGCAAGCTCACTAGTTAGCTAGGTGGTCTTGTTGACTAGCTAGCAAGCTAGCTAGTTATCTATGCTGGTTGTTAGCTTGCATAATTGATATGTATATAATTATAAGGGAGACCATGCTTTACGGATAATATTATAGAACTCCATTCCTGACAGACTGAGCAGATTAGTTTTCAGCCTCAGAGCTCGGTCAGATTCAATAGCAGCCTCAGAGGCTCGTAGCAGCCTCAGAGGCTTGTAAGACAAGATGCTGACTTGTAGGCTGTTTCATGAGTAAAGCTCCTTACAGGCATATTGGCAGTCAAGTGCCTTATAGGCTGATGCATATGATCCAGTGGGTGAGCTCATAAATCAGGATGCTGCCATTCATGGTTCCATGTTAACTCAATTAACCCCTTCCCTCCCCTCTGCCAGCTCCCTGTGTCACTCCAGACAATCTAGGTCTCTAGGCAGCATGCATGTAGTGGACAGAGAACCAGTGTTCTGTGAGCCCAGTTGCGGCCATAGAGACACAGCCAAGAACACAGTCAGCACAGGCAATCTGCTCAACCTAAACATGCTGCAGGTCCCTCAGAAGGCAAGCCCACCTAGCCCCTCCTCAACCTCTTTCTCTGGGCTCAACCTCAAGGGGTCTGCCAGAGTTTTTGAAATCACATAAGCAAACACCTACATCTGTGTGTGCTGATGCTAGAATTCCAACACTTTCAAGCTCCCTTCAACGCTCAAACACTCTCTCCAGCTCTTTACACTCCCTAAGGCTCTTTGCATGTTCTGTTTGGAATGAGTGATTCAGGAGTGTGACTGGCTACAGCTTCTCTCGACTTTGTCTCCTTCCTTTCAGACACCGGCAACCTTTTTCTTTTCCCTCCTTACAGACACATTGTCAAAAGGACGGAAAATGATGTTCTTTACAATCAATGTGCTTTACGAGACTATGATCCAGTGTCTATTTCCCTTCCCTTTCATTGTATGTCTCACTGGTCTGTTCTATGCTTATTTTTTTTTGTGTGAGATTTGTCTCTAGTCAATCTTTTCTCTTAGTTGCCCACATGTCCTTTACTAAGATCAGAATGGACAGACTGCATGCATAGTAAACTCTTGCATATCGTGTCATTCTTAATCCATCTTTAGGGTCTTTCATTAAAATAATTCAATTTAGCATTATTAAGGTTTTGCTGTGTACGATCTGTATGTCCCATTTTTCTATGTACTGTGTGTAACTCTGTGCATTTGGTCCCTTGAGTCACTCCATACCAAAGCTAGAGCCCCTCTACTGCGCTGAGGTTCCGGAATTCTAAAGGAGTTCTACAGGAGTCCAGTCTACCTACAGCTTCTGCGAACTGAGATTTTATTTTCATTTCTTAAAAGAGGGACTGGGTTTATTTTACTTGAACCAGTCCAGTCAATTGTAGATTAAGGGTGATGTTGATGAGTAAATCTGATGTCTCTAATTGTGAATGGAAAGAATGAGTTATCAGGTTTGGTTAGTTTGCAATTAATTTGCCAACCCTTTGTATCAGAAGGCACTTCTTTTTTTTATATTTCATTGTTTATATCATGGAACAAGTATAACATAAAGAGTATGTGTGTCTTAAAATGGTACTAGATTTCATGAATAGTGCACTACTAGTCCTGGCCAAAAGTAGTGCCATTTCAGATGTACATACTCATTGAATGCTTGTTTACGAGTAGAAGGATGCCATGGCAACCCAGACTGATCCTGAACCGTAAGACTATTATGTCAATCTGCTTGTTGATGAAGGTCCATCTGAGCTAGGCACCGCTCAGATGTCTTAACCTTTGTATGATATTGTACAGTTCATGCCCAGTTGTTTGGGAGTTGAGGTGTTTTGAAGAATAAATCATTTGTGAAAAGCCTAGCTCAAGTTAGCACTCTAGAATAAGCACAAAGTCTACTGTAGGGGGTACGCTCTTTTGAGAACATCTTTCAGAATGTTGCAGATATAAATGTAATGCATGGAACTTCTTCGATGCATCTCTCTTGAATAATACAGTTGAAGTCGGAAGTTTACATGCACTGAGGTTGGAGTCATTAAAACCCGTTTTTCAACCACTCCACAAATGGCTTGTTAACAAACTATAGTTTTGGCAAGTCGGTTAGGACATCTACTTGTGCATGACACAAGTCATTTTTCCAACAATTGTTTACCTTATAATTCACTGTATCACAATTCCAGTGGGTCAGAAGTTTACATACACTAAGTTGACTGTGCCTTTAAACAGCTTGGAAAATTACAGAAAATGATGTTATGGCTTTAGAAGCTACTGATAGGCTAATTAACATAATTTGAGTCAATTGAAGGTGTCCCTGTGGATGTATTTCAAGGCCTACCTTCAAACTCAGTGCCTCTTTGTATAACATCATGAGAAAATCAAAAGAAATCAGCCAAGCCCTCAGAAAAAAATTTGTAGACATCCACAAGTCTGGTTCATCCTTGGGAGCAATTTCCAAACGCCTGAAGGTACCACGTTCATCTGTACAAACAATAGTACGCAAGTATAAACACCATGGGACCACGTAGCCGTCATACCACTCAGGAAGGAGACACGTTCTGTCTCCTAGAGATGAACGTTCATTGGTGCGAAAGGTGCAAATCAATCCCAGAACAACAGCAGAGGACCTTGTGAAGATGCTGGAGGAAATAGGTACAGAAGTATCGATATCTACAATAAAATTAGCACAATATCAACATAACCTGAAATGCCGCTCAGCAGGGAAGAAGCCACTGCTCCAAAACCCCCATAAAAAGCCAGACTATGGTTTGCAACTGCACATGGGGACAAAGATTGTACTTTTTGGAGAAATTACCTCTGGTCTGATGAAACAAAAATGTAATTGTTTGACCATAATGACGATTGTTATGTTTGGAGGACAAAGGGGGAGGCTTGCAAGCCGAAGAACACCATCCCAACCGTGACGCATGGTGGTGGCAGCATCATGTTGTGGGGGTGCTTTGCTGCAGTGGGGCCTGGTCCACTTCACAAAATAGATGGCATAATGAGGGGGGAAATTATGTGGATATATTGAAGCAACATCTCAAGACATCAGTCAGGAAGTTTGATGGGTCTTCCAAATGGACAATGACCCCAAGCATACTTCCACAGTTGTGGCAAAATGGCTTAAGGACAACAAACTCAAGGTTTTGGAGTGGCCATCAGAAAGCCCTGACCACAATCCTATAGAAAATTTGTGGGCAGAACGGAAAAAGTGTGCGCGAGAAAGGAGGCCTAAAAACCTGATGATTCAGTTACACCAGCTCTGTCAGGAGGAATGGGCCAAAATCCACCCAACTTATTGTGGGAAGCTTGTGGAAGGCTACCTGAAACGTTTGACCCAAGTTAAACAATTTAAAGGCAATGCTACCAAATACTAATTGAGTGTATGTAAACCTCTGACCCACTTGGAATGTGATGAAATAAATTAAAGCTGAAATAAATCACTACTATTATTCTGACATGTCACATTCTTAAAATAAAGTGGTGATCCTAACTTACCTAAGATGGGGTTTTTACTAGGATTAAATGTCAGGAATTGTGAAAAACTTAGTTTTAGTTTAAAAAATGCTTTTGGCTAAGGTGTATGCAACTTTAGATGATTTGTTCACATTGTACATTATAATTTCTATCTCCATTCTGCATGTGTTTTATTTAATATGCCCCAGCTTTCTTTCATTCTCCTGTGAAGCTTCTAGTACTGTACTTACACTGTAAGTAAGTCATTTGATAAAAAACAAATTAATTAGGACTTGAAAATATTTTTCTACTTGTTTTAAAGAACCATACTATCAGAAGGCAATCAGTCTTACATACAAGATGGTCCTAAAGGGGCCTCATCTCATTCATGATTATCATTCAATAAATATCTGCTCAGAGCACATAGAATATAGCAGCTTTTTAAAATTAAATACCACCACTTATACTCACCATTGTATTTGACAGTTATGTACTGGGGTCCAGATTCGAAGATATGTTATTTATAGAAGCATGGCGACGTTTAATGTCACAGGACTAATTCAACATTGATTCCACAGTGCTTCTATCAGAACACAAGCCGGGAGGAGAAATAACAACAAAATGTATCCAAGAACAGTGTGTTGGAATAGCAACAAAAAACCAACAGTACTTAAAGTTGAAGTGCAACCCATTTCACCAGGAGGCAAAACAGGGAATCTTTTGTGGTCTTTATAAGATAACTCTTCTCCCCACAGCTAAGGCAGGGAAGTTCTCAGGGTGGTCTGGGTTTGGGGCTACAACATACAGTGTTTTCAAAAAGTATTCACACCCGTTGACTTATTCCACATTTTGATGTGTTACTGCCTGAATTCAAAATGGACTACCCTTATTTTTTCTCTACTATCCACACACAATACCCAATCATGACAAAGTGAAAACATGGTTGCACATTTATTGAAAATTAAATACCGAAATATTCTATTTACATAAGTATTCGCAATACACATTACAATCACCTTTGGCAGTGATTACAGCTGTGAGTCTTTCTGTGTAAGTCTCAAAGAGCTTTGCACACCTGGATTGTAGAATATTTACACATGATTCTTTTTACAATTCTTCAAGCTCCATTTTCAAGTCTCTCCATAGATTTTCATGACGATTTAACTTCTTTGGGAAAGGGGGCAGCATTTTCACTTTTGGATGAATAGCGAGCCCAGAGTGAACTGCCTCCTACTCAGTCCCAGATGCTAATATATGCAGTAGTATTGGATAGAAAACACTCTGAAGTTTCTAAAACTGTTTGAATGATGTCTCTGAGTATAACAGAACTCAAATGGCAGGCAAAAACCTGAGAATTTTTTTTAACAGGAAGTTGGAAATCTGAGGTTTGTAGTTTTTGAACTCACCCCTATCGAATACACAGTGGGATATGGGTTATTTTGCATTTCCTAAGGCTTCCACCATCTTTAGAACATTGTTTCAGGCTGCTCCTATGAAGGGGGGCCGGATGAGAGCTGTTTGACTAAGGGGTCTGCCTGCAGCCTTGTTCTCAGTCATGCGCTTTCACATGAAAGGTATCTCTCATTCCATTGCTTTTCACACAGACTATGGAATTTTCCGGTTGGAACGTTATTGAACATTTTAAAGATTGATTCTATACTTAGTTTGTCAAGTTTCTTCGACCTGTAATATAACGTCTTGAACTTTTCGTCCGACTGGACCAGAACGCGCTTTTGGATTTGTTTACCAAACGCCCTAACAAAAGAAGCTATTTGGACATAAATGATGGACATTATTGAACAAAACAAGCATTTATTGTGGAACTGCGATTCCTGGGAGTGCATTCTGATGATGATCATCAAAGGTAAGTGAATACTTATAATACTATTTATGACTACCCAACATGGCGGATATTTCTCTGGCTGGTTTGGGCTCTGAGCGCTGTTCTCAGAATATACTTTTTCCGTAAAGTTTTTTTGAAATCTGTCACAACGGATGCATTAAGGAGAAGTGGATCTAAAGTTCCATGCATAGCACTTGAATTTTCATCAACATTTATAATGAGTATTTCTGTGAATTCATGTGGCTCTCTGTAAAATTACTGCATGTTTTGGAACTACTGAACATAACACGCCAATGTAAAAAAAGATTTTGGGATATAAATATGAACTTTACCGAACAAAACATACATGTATTGTGTAACATGAAGTTCTGTGAGTGTCATCTGATGAAGATCATCAAAAGGTTAGTGATTCATTTTAGCTCTATTTGTGCTTTTTGTGACTCCTCTCTTTGGCTGGAAAAATTGCTGGATTTTTCTGTGAGTTGGTGGTGACCTAACATAAGCCTTTGTGGAGCTTTCGTTGTAAAGTATTTTTGAAATCAGACACCATGGCTGGATTAACAAGAATTTTATCTTTAAAATGGTGCCTAATACTTGTATGTTTGATTTATGAGATTTCTGTTGATTTGTATTTGGCTCCCTGCAATTTCATTCTGCTAGCGGAGCCCCAGTCCTAGACAGGTTTTAAGCCATAAAATATATAAGATGTCATTTGAAAGGTTTAAAAGATGATTGTTTATGATATTGTAAACACACAGTACTTTAATAATAGGCTATATGTCATGTCTGATTTTCCCATTGAATATAAAGTATTATATCCCAACTATTTTCTTTCTTTTACAATTAAAACACATTTAGAATAGACAATGTAATTGTTATGGTAGTCTTAGGCAAAGCATCTTCATTATCACAATAGCACCCCCAAGTAAAACTAAGAGCTTCTGGAAGAAGAGATTCTGGCATTGAACTTGTTGGTAGTAGTTGTTTGTATGTTTTCCAGGGTTGGATTTGCACTAAACAATTTCAACTCAGCACAAGGCATGTACAAAATCAAGTATATGCATTGTGCACTGGTATTGTTTTTAAATTGAGGACATATAGCTGAACAATATGCAAACAATGTGTGAGTTAAGGTATTCTCTGCTTCAGATGCACAAAGTCAAGGGTTGCATTGCAAATGCCCATAAGGCCAATGCCATCATACTGTAGGCCAGTGGTTCCCAACTCCAGTCCTCGAGTACCCCCAACAGTACAGTTTATTGTAGCCCCAGACAAAGAAGACTGATTCAAGTTGTCAACTAATCATCAGGCCCTCTGAGATGAATCAGACATGTCTTCAAAGCTCAGTTGTCCTGAGTCTGCACAACTCTGCGTGGACCTAGGATCAAGAGAGACGCTCAAGTGTTTTAGTACTATATCTCTTGACACAATGATGAAAATAATCATGGCCTCTAAACCTTCAAGCTGCTTACTGGACCCTATTCCAACTAAACTACTGAAAGAGCTTCTTCCTGTGCTTGGCCCTCCTATGTTGAACATAATAAACGGCTCTCTATCCACCGGATGTGTACCAAACTCACTAAAAGTGGCAGTAATAAAGCCTCTCTTGAAAAAGCCAAACCTTGACCCAGAAAATATAAAAAACTATCGGCCTATATCGAATCTTCCATTCCTCTCAAAAATCTTAGAAAAGGCTGTTGCTCAGCAACTCACTGCCTTCCTGAAGACAAACAATGTATATGAAATGCTTCAGTCTGGTTTTAGACCCCATCATAGCACTGAGACGGCACTTGTGAAGGTGGTAAATGACATTTTAATGGCATCGGACCGAGGCTCTGCATCTGTCCTCGTGCTCCTAGACCTTAGTGCTGCTTTTGATACCATCGATCACCACATTCTTTTGGAGAGATTGGAAACCCAAATTGGTCTACACGGACAAGTTCTGGCCTGGTTTAGATCTTATCTGTCGGAAAGATATCAGTTTGTCTCTGTGGATGGTTTGTCCTCTGACAAATCAACTGTAAATTTCGGTGTTCCTCAAGGTTCCGTTTTAGGACCGCTGTTGTTTTCACTATATATTTTACCTCTTGGGGATGTTATTCGAAAACATAATGTTAACTTTCACTGCTATGCGGATGATACACAGCTGTACATTTCAATGAAACATGGTGAAGCCCCAAAATTGCCCTCGCTAGAAGCATGTGTTTCAGACATAAGGAAGTGGATGGCAGCAAACTTTCTACTTTTAAACTCGGATAAAACAGAGATGCTTGTTCTAGGTCCCAAGAAACAAAGAGATCTTCTGTTGAATCTGACAATTAATCTTAATGGTTGTACAGTCATCTCAAATAAAACTGTGAAGGACCTCGGCGTTACTCTGGACCCTGATCTCTCTTTTGAAGAACATATCAAGACCATTTCAAGGACAGCTTTTTTCCATCTACGTAACATTGCAAAAATCAGAAACTTTCTGTCCAAAAATGATGCAGAAAAATTAATCCATGCTTTTGTCACTTCTAGGTTAGACTACTGCAATGCTCTACTTTCCGGCTACCCGGATAAAGCACTAAATAAACTTCAGTTAGTGCTAAATACGGCTGCTAGAATCCTGACTAGAACCAAAAAATTTGATCATATTACTCCAGTGCTAGCCTCCCTACACTGGCTTCCTGTCAAAGCAAGGGCTGATTTCAAGGTTTTACTGCTAACCTACAAAGCATTGCATGGGCTTGCTCCTACCTATCTCTCTGATTTGGTCCTGCCGTACATACCTACACGTACGCTACGGTCACAAGACGCAGGCCTCCTAATTGTCCCTAGAATTTCTAAGCAAACAGCTGGAGGCAGGGCTTTCTCCTATAGAGCTCCATTTTTATGGAACGGTCTGCCTACCCATGTCAGAGACGCAAACTCGGTCTCAACCTTTAAGTCTTTACTGAAGACTCATCTCTTCAGTGGGTCATATGATTGAGTGTAGTCTGGCCCAGGAGTGGGAAGGTGAACGGAAAGGCTCTGGAGCAACGAACCACCCTTGCTGTCTCTGCCTGGCCGGTTCCCCTCTTTCCACTGGGATTCTCTGCCTCTAACCCTATTACAGGGGCTGAGTCACTGGCTTGCTGGGGCTCTCTCATGCCGTCCCTGGAGGGGGTGCGTCACCTGAGTGGGTTGATTCACTGATGTGGTCATCCTGTCTGGGTTGGCGCCCCCCCTTGGGTTGTGCCGTGGCGGAGATCTTTGCGGGCTATACTCAGCTTTGTCTCAGGATGGTAAGTTGGTGGTTGAAGATATCCCTCCAGTGGTGTGGGGGCTGTGCTTTGGCAAAGTGGGTGGGGTTATATCCTTCCTGTTTGGCCCTGTCCGGGGGTGTCCTCGGGTGGGGCCACAGTGTCTCCTGACCCCTCCTGTCTCAGCCTCCAGTATTTATGCTGCAGTAGTTTATGTGTCGGGGGGCTGGGGTCAGTTTGTTATATCTGGAGTACTTCTCCTGTCCAATTCGGTGTCCTGTGTGAATCTAAGTGTGCGTTCTCTAATTCTCTCCTTCTCTCTCTCGGAGGACCTGAGCCCTAGGACCATGCCCCAGGACTACCTGACATGATGACTCCTTGCTGTCCCCAGTCCACCTGGCCGTGCTGCTGCTCCAGTTTCAACTGACCTGAGCCCTAGGACCATGCCCCAGGACTACTTGACATGATGACTCCTTGCTGTCCCCAGTCCACCTGGCCGTGCTGCTGCTCCAGTTTCAACTGTTCTGCCTTATTATTATTCGACCATGCTGGTCATTTATGAACATTTGAACATCTTGGCCATGTTCTGTTATAATCTCTACCCGGCACAGCCAGAAGAGGACTGGCCACCCCACATAGCCTGGTTCCTCTCTAGGTTTCTTCCTAGGTTTTGGCTTTTCTAGGGAGTTTTTCCTAGCCACCGTGCTTCTACACCTGCATTGCTTGCTGTTTGGGGTTTTAGGCTGGGTTTCTGTACAGCACTTTGAGATATCAGCTGATGTACGAAGGGCTATATAAATAAATTTGATTTTGATTTGATTTGATTTTTTTCCGGGCCTACAACAAAAATGTGTGGAGTTGGGAACCACTGCTGCCGGCCTTGGCAGTGCCAATGCATTGGCGTTGCATGCCATTA